>NW_016107807.1:1307489-1315162 GCF_001604975.1 Cebus imitator | reverse complement strand
TTTAGTAGAGACGGGGTTTCACCATGTTGACCAGGATGGTCTCGATCTCTTGACCTTGTGATCCACCCGCCTCGGCCTCCCAAAGTGCTGGGATTACAGGCTTGAGCCACCGCGCCCGGCGAATGAAAATTTTTCTAAAGAGATCAATATTTTTAAAAAACAACATTCAGAATGTCTGAAAATAAAAGACACATTTAGGAAATTGCAAGACGAAGTGGAGAGTTTTCATAATAGATTAGAACAAGTGGAAGGAAATTTTCAGAACTCAAAGATAAGGCTTTTGAATTAATCCAATTAGAAAAAAGAAAGAAAAAAAGAATCAAAAGAACTGAACACATTCTCTAAGTAATATAGGATTATACAAAACAGCCAAACTTAATAAGAATCGTTGTTCCTAAGGGAGAAGAGAAAGCAAAAAGGTTGGAAACTTATTTGAGAGACTAATTGAGAAAAAATTCCCAGCCTTGTTAGAGACTTGGATATCCAAATATAAGAAGCACAAAGAACTTTTTGGACATTCATTGCTAAAAGGATATAAGCAAGGCATATAGTAATAAAGCTATCTAAAGTCAATATAAAGGAAATAATTCTAAGAGCAATGAGACAAAAGCATCTGGTAACTTATAAAGAAAAACCTATCAGTTCTCAGCAGACTTCTCAGAAAAATGCTTACAAGCCAAAAGGGACTAGGGTCCCATCTTTAGCCTCCTTAAACAGAATATTTCAGCTCAAAATTTTTTATCCAGCAAAACTAAGTTTCATAAATGACGGAGATAAAAAGTCATCTTCAGACAAACAAATGCTGAGGAAATTTGTTGCTACAAGACCAGGCCTACAAGAAATTATAAAAGGAGTTATAAACCTTGAAACAAAAGGTCAATATGCACTGGAATGAAACCTCTTGAAAGCATAGTATTCACAGGGCTTATAAAACAATAACACAGAAAAGAAAACAAAATATCTAGATAAAACAACTTGAGGACTGGAACAGTATTTCATATCTAAATATTAGCATTGAATATATATGGCCTAAGTGCTCCATTTAAAACACCCAGATTGGCAAAATGAATAAAGCATCACAAGCTAAATATCTACTGTCTTCAAAAGACTCCCCTAACACATAAGGATTCATACAAACTCAAAGTAAAGGGGTGGAAAAAGTAAAACGGAAATAACAAATGAGCAAGAGTAGCTATTCTTGTATCCGATGAAAACAGACTTCAAAGCAGCAACAGTAAAAAAAGATAAAGAGGGTCATTATATTAGGTGAGTCATTATATTGAATATAATGATAAAAGAATAAATTCAATATATTATGATCTTAAATTTATGTGCATCTAGCATTGGAGCTTCTAGATTCATAAAACAATTACTACTAGATCAAAGAAATGAGATAGACGGCAACACAATAATAGTAAGAGACTTCAACACACCACTGATAGCAGTTGACCAATTACTGAGGCAGAAAGCCAACAAAGAAACAATAGGCTTAAACTACACTATAAAATAAATGGACCTAACATTTATTTGTAGAACTTTATACTCGAGGACTGAAGAATATACATTCTTCTCATCAGCACATTGAACATTCTCTGAGATAAACAATATGACAGCCCACAAAACAAGTTTTAAAAAATCAAAATAATATCAAGTATATTTTTAGATCACAGTGGAATAAAACTAGAAGTCAACTACAGAAGAAACCTTCAGAAGTATAAAAATATATAGAAATTAAACAATCTACTCCTGAATGATTTTGGGGGTACAAGTGAAATCACAATGAAAAATTTAAAAATTCTTTTAAATAAATGATAATAGTGACACAAGTTATCAAACCCCTGGAATATAGCAAAAGCAGAGATAAGAGAAAAATTTATAGTGCTAAATGTCTAAATCAAAAAAGTCTGACAAAGATCACAAATTGACAACCTAATGTCAACCTCAAGGAACTAGAGAAAGAAGAGCAAGTTAAACCCAAAGCTATCACAGGACAAGAAATTAAAAAAGATCAGAGTAGAACTAAACAAATTGTATTGATTGAAACAAAAAATACAAAAACATCAATGAAACAAGAAGTTGGTTCTTTGAAAAAATAAACAAAATTGATAGACCATTAGCAAGTTGAATAAAGAAGAGAGAAGATCCAAATCAGCTCAATTAGAAACAAAACTGAAGGTGTTACAACTGACACCAAAGAAATATAAAAGATCATTGGAACCTACACCTTTCTAAAAAGTAGAAAAGCTACAGGAAATTAATAAATAACTGGAAACACAAAACACTCCTAGATAAAATCACAAAGGAATAGAAACCTCGAACAACAGACCAACAACAAGGAGTGAGATTGAATCAGTAATAAAAAAAGAAATTGCCAAGAACAAAAAAAGCCCATGTCTTTATGGATTGACAGCTGAATTTTACCAGACAGTCAAAGAAGAATTGGTGCCAATCCTACTGAAAGTATTCCAAAATATTGAGAAACAGTGACTCTTGCTGGATCATTCCATGGAGCTAGCATCACCCTGATACCAAAATCGGAAAAGGACATGCCAAAAAAAGTAACCTACAGACCAATATCCCTGATGAATATTGATGCAAAAATCTTCAAATAAAATACTAGCTAGCTGAATCTAACATTACATCAGAAAGACAATACACCATGATCAAGTGGGTTTCATCCCAGGCATGCATGGATAGTTTAATTAATGGAAGTCAATAAATGTGATACATCAGATAAACAAAACTGTATGATCATCTCAATAGATGCAGCAAAAGCTTTCTATAAAACCCAGAATGCTGTAACGATTAAAAACCCTCAACAAACGAGGCATAGAAGAGACTTACTTCAAAATAATAAGGGCCATATATGACAAACCTGCAGCTAACATCATACTGAATGGGGAAAAGTGAAAGCAATTTGCCTGAGAACTGGAACCAAGATAAGGATACACACTTTCAGCACTGCTCTTCAACATAGTACCAAAAGTCCTAACCAGAGTAATCAGACAAGAGTAAAATATAAAGAACATCTAAACTGGAAAAGAGAAAGTAACAGTATCACTAATTGTCAGAGAAATACAAAATAAAATAACAGTGAGACATCTCCTTACTCCTGTAATCAAAAAGTCAAAACGCAACAGATGTTGGCATGGATGTGGTGAAAGGGAGCACTTATACACTGCTGGTGGGAATGTAAGTTAGTTCAATCTTTATGGAAAATAATATGGAGAATTCTTAAAGAACTAAAATTAGATCTGCCATTTAATCCAGCAATCCACACAACAGAAGTAAATATATCCAAAAACCCCACCAGCATGCGTATGTTTATTGCAGCACAATTCACATTTGCAAAGATATGGAATGAAGCTAATTGCCCACTGACCAATGAATGGATGAATAAAATGTGATATACATATATACCATGGAATACTACTCAGCCATAAATCAGAATAAAATGTCTTCTGCAGCAACATGTTTAGAGCTGGGGGCCATTACTCTAACTGAAGTAACTCAGGAATAAAACATAAAATACTTGTAATTGGGAGCTATGTTATGGGTATGCAAAAGCCCAAAGAATGATATAAAGGACTTTGGAGATGGAAGCAGAGTGTGGCAGGGGTGAGGAATAAATAATTACATGTTGGGTTCAATGTACACTATTTGGGTGAGGGGTGCACTAAAATCTCAGACTTTACCACCACACAGCTTATCCATGTAACTAAAAAACACCCGTAAGAGAAAATATATTGAAATTTAAAAGAAAAAATTAGAAAATAAAGATACCACCCACCCAATGAGAGAAAATATTTGCAAACTATCCATCTGATAAGGCATTAATAAGGAGAATAAATAGGAAGCTTAAATAACTCAATAGAAAAAGTAATCCAATTTAAAAATGGCAAAAGATCTGAATATTCATCTTTCTAAAAAGACAAAGAGCCAACAGGCATATTTAAAAATGCTCAGCATCACAAATCATCAGATAAATGCAAATTCAAACAACAATGACATATAATCTCACTCCAGATAACATGGCATTTTTTTTGGAAAAGGTAGGCAATAATGGAAGCTGGGAAGGATGTTGAGAAAGAGGCACTCTTGCACACTGTTGGCAGGAATGTAAACTAGTACAGCCACAGTGAAGAAAAGTCTGGAGGTCCGTCAATATATTAAAACAGAGCTACTGCATGATCCAACAATCCCACACCTCGGTATACACAAAAGGCAAGAAATCAATGTATTGAAGAGTTACCTGCACACATGTTTATTGCAATACTATTCACAATAGTCAAAATACACAATCAACCTAAGTGTCCATTAACAGATGAATGAAGAAAATGTGGTATATATCCACAATGGAGTATTATCCAGTCATATAAGAGAATGAAATTCTATCATTTGTAACAACATAGAACTGGAGGCCATGATGTCAAGTGAAATAAGCCAGGCACAGAAAAACAAATATTGCATAATCTCATTCATATGTGGGAACCAAAAATTTGTATTTATGGATATAGAGAGTAGAATGATGGTTACCAGAGACTAGGAAACATAGTGGGCAGAAGAGAATAAAAAGGAAATGGCTAATGGTTACAAAAATAATTTAAAGGAATAAGATCTAGTGTTTATTAGCACAATAGGGCCACTGTAGTTGAAAATAGTTTATTTCATGTTTCAAAATAACTAAAATAGTAGAATTTGAATGTTCCTAACACAAATAAATGATAAATGATTTGGGTAATGACTATCCCAATTACCTTAATTTTATTGTTACTCAATGCCTGAGTGTACCAAAATATCATACATATGCCCTAAATATGTAAACTATTGTGCATGCATAATTAAAAATTTAAAAAATAGAATGAATAAAACAAAAAAAATGCAATAGCGAGCTTAAAGAGTGGACTCAAGTAGAAACATTATAAAGATCATTTGCCATGATCAAATGGGATTTATCCTGGAGATGCAACAGAGGTTAAGTATATGCAAAGAATAGAAGCGATACACCCTATCAAATGAATGAAGAAGAAAAGAGATCATCATCTCAATAAATACAGAACAAACATTTGATACAATTCAACATCTTTTCATGAAAAAACAAAAAAGCTCTTGACAAATTAGGTATAGAAGAACTGCTCCTCAAAAAATAGAATTCAACTAAGGGTCATAAAGCAGAAAATGAGACCAAGGCAAGTCTCAGAGCAGTAATGGAAGTTTAGTAAAAAGTTTTAGAGCAGGAAAGAAAGGAAAATATCCCTGGAAGAGGCCCAAGTGGATGAACTGAAGGACAAGTGCAGCATTTAACTTTGATCCTAGGACTTTATATGCTGCCCCACTTCTACCATTTTGTGCCCCTTTCTCATGATTCTTCCCTTAGGGTGGGCTGCCCTCATACACAGTGCCCCCCTTACACTTGAGAAGTGAGCATGCCCTGTGTGTTTAAGAAATTGTGTGTATGCCCATCTGAGACTTCCTTGCCATTTCCAGTGGCATGCACCTGGAAGGTCATACTCTGCCATTTTGTCTCTTAATATACGATCCTGAGCTCACTTGCCCAATTCCTGAGATTTTATTGGAACCGATTACCAATCTCAACTGTTTTTTTATCTGTTTGGAAAGTTGACTCTCCCTGGAGCCTGCAGTCAATTAACACTTCAGTGTGACAGCTGTGGACCTTCACGAGATTGTCTCCCCCTGGTTCCAACTGCCATATTATTTTTGGAGAGGCAGTGGGGTAACTCCTGAACTATCCCCTGATGGTCACCTGACATTGCTGGTTGGTCGGGGGAGAGCCCTCTCTGGCACGCTCATGCCTGTTCAACTACCTGTAGTATTCACAGATTTGACTCTTATACTGTATTGAGAAGGAAAGCCTCAACCAAAAACTTCCTAGCAAACTTATCCTCAGAGATCATTATCTAGGATTAAATTACACCATCCCCTGCTGCAGGGGTAGCTGGGAATGTATCTGGCACTAAAATGGAGGTTGGGGAACTCTGACTTCCATGATGATTGAGTGGTCCTATTTTCTTCCTCTTCTTCCTACTAAATACAGCTAAAAACCCTAAGCATTATGTATGAAAAAAAAAAGTAAACTCTAAACGGTAGAAAGAAGGTAGATTAGCCAGAGACTGCAGACATAACGAACAACACAATGTTGAATTTCCTGGGTTTTCTTTTTACTTCACACATCTCAGGGTTCTAGCTGAAGAAGCCAGCAACTTGAAACACCAATGAGTGCAGACAAATATCCTACCCACACACAAAAATGGGCAGATGAGCAAGACAAAAGAACTTTTAGAAAATAACCACTCCACTCCAGTCAAACACCACAGAAAGATCTGTGGATGGAACCTCACCAAGATTAACAAAACCTGAGTGGTGAACCTAGACACCTACCCTCACCAAGCTTTCATGAGGCACCCCAACTCCCACCTAACCCTGCTAGAGTTACATCAGAGAAGCTGAGTGTGAAACTGGATTTTCATCTCCTTAAGCTGATAACAAGATATCTCTTCACTCCATGGTGTCATTAGAGGCCATGTGAAGAGACAGGACTTTTAACCTCACCCCAAAATGTAACGAGGGTGGCCTTCTGCCTCTCTGATGGAGTGGCAGAGAGGAGGCCCATTAGAGAGTCAGAACATACATGTTGCCAAAAACGACAGGATTTCCTTCGTTTTAGAAGTAGAATAGTATTTCATTGCACATATATACATTTTCTTTATATAATCATGTTTTGATAAACTTGACTCATATCTGTTATGAATTCTGTTATTATGAATAATGAATATGGGAGTACAAGTATCTCTTTGACAATTTTATTTCATTTCCTGTTGACATATACCTAAGTAGTAGGATCAATGGTTGCTTTATTTTTTAAATTTATTTTTATTTTTTAATTTATTTTATTGCATTTTAGGTTTTGAGGTACATGTGAAGAACATGCAAGATTGTTGCATAGGTACACACATGGCAGGGTGATTTGCTGCCTTCCTCCCCATCACCCAAATTTGGCATTTCTCCCCATGGTATCTCTCCCCAACTCCCCACCCCCCACTGTCCCTCCCCTATTTCCCCCCAACAGACCCCAGTGTGTAGTGCTCCCCTCCCTGTGTCCATGTGTTCTCATTGTTTAACACCCACCTATGAGTGAGAACTTGTGGTGTTTGATCTGCTTTTCTGTCAGTTTGCTGAGAATGATGGTTTCCAGGTTCATCAATGTCCCTACAAAGTACACAAACTCATCGTTTTTGATGGCTGCATAATATTCCATGGTGTATATGTGCCACATTTTCCCTGTCCAGGCTATCATCGATGGGCATTTGGGTTGGTTCCAGGCCTTTGCTATTGTAAACAGTGATGCAGTGAACATTCGTGTGCACGTGTCCTTATAGTAGAACAATTTATAATCCTTTGGATATATACCCAGTAATGGGATTGCTGGGTCAAATGGAATTTCTATTTCTAGGTCCTTGAGAAACTGCCACACTGTCTTCCACAATGGTTGAACTAATTTACACTCCCACCAACAGTGTAAAAGTGTTCCTATTTCTGCACATCCTCTCCAGCATCTGTTGTCTCCAGATTTTTTAATGATTGCCATTCTAACTGGCATGAGATGGAATCTAAATGTAGTTTTGATTTGCATTTCTCTGATGACCAGTGATGAT
>NW_016107807.1:1183775-1303119 GCF_001604975.1 Cebus imitator | reverse complement strand
TTTTTTTTTCAGGGCCAGCAAGTTGGCAGCCTGTTCACTGTGTGCCTGCAGAGGCTTTGCTGAGCTGCTGTGAGCTCTACCCAGCTGCTGTGTGAACTTCCCAGCAGTCTTGTTCATATGGGTGTAGTTAGAACTGCCTCGTCAATGGTGGCCCCACTCTGTATTGACGGACTATCTCTGTAATGGCAGGTTGCCTTGGCAAAGGCGGGTTGCCTTGGCAACGGCAGGCTGCCTCAGCATTGGCTGACTACCTCCATAGTGTTGGAGTGCCTCGGTAATGGCGGACGCCCCTCCCCCACAGAGCTGGACAGTCCCGGGTTCAGCTGTGCTTGCTGTGAAACTCTCAATCCAGAGAGTTTCTGATTGCTGTTCTTTTGTGGGGGTGGGGCCGAGCCTGATCACCTGGCTCCCTGCCTCAGAGCCTTTTTTTTCTTTTTTAGTTAAAGAGTCGACTCTATCCCAGTCACCTGTTTAAAGGGCACCCCGGGATCTGTGTGATTTCCCGTGCGGCGACTCACTGCGCCGGCTTAAACAGCAGCGCTGAGATTCGTGGCACTTTTTTTGCCCAGGAATATCCTGTCCTGGCTCCCTGTTCAGTCCCCTCTTTAATCAGGTGAATGGGCGACTTCCCGGGTGTCCAATCGCCAGCCAAAAGGGCACCCGGACCAGTGTATTTTGTATGGAGAACTGCCGCTGGCGACCTGTCAGGCTCCTCCGCCTGGGAATCTCCTGGTCCATGGGCAATAAAAATGCGGTGTCCACTCACCCTCTGTGCTTTCACTGGGAGCTGCAACTCCCAGCTGTTCCTAAACGGCCATCTTGGATCTTCCTCAATGGTCGCTTTATTTATTAATTTTGATGAATATTCATACTGTTTTACAAAAGGACTGTACTAATTTGTACTCCCACCAACAGTGTAGGAGGCTTCTCTTTCCCCAGTTCCTTTCCAACAGCTGTCACACTGAAGTGTTAATTGACTGCAGGCTCCAGGGAGAGTCAACTTTCCAAACATAAAAAACAGTTGAGATTGGTAATCAGTTCCAATAAAATCTCAGGAATTGCGCAAGTGAGCTCAGGATAATACATTAAGAGACAAAATGGCAGAGTATGACCTCCCAGGTGCATGCCACTGGAAATGGCAAGGAAGTCTCAGATGGTTATACACACAATTTCTTAAACACACAGGGCATGCTCACTTCTCTAGTGTAAGGGGGGCACTGTGCATGAGGGCTGCCCACCCTAAGGGAAGAATCATGAGAAAGGGGCACAAAATGGTAGAAGTGGGGCAGCATATAAAGTCCTAGGATCAAAGTTAAATGCTGCACTTGTCCTTCAGTTCGTCCAATTGAGTCTCTTCCGGGGGTATTTTCCTTTCTTTTCTGCTCTAAAACTTTTTACTAAACTTCCACTACTGCTCTGAGACTTGCCTTGGTCTCATTTTCTGCTTTATGACCCTCAGTTGAATTCTATTTCCTGAGGAGACAAGAATTGAGGTTGCTGCAGACCCATATGTATTCGCTACTGGTAACTCAAACACCTCCTACCCCTAACATGAACCATATAAATGATCCTGCCTTGTCAACATTATCAGTGACAGTCTAATACTTCACACCCATTTCATAACCATTTTAGTTACAAATTTGAAGTTGAAAGCCAATGGGCCAAGTATTGATGAGCAGAGAGACAGATCCTGGGCTTTTCATGTTGCCATTTAGCTTCAGAATAAACCAAACCTGCCTCCAGACATGTTACATTATATAATAAATGTTTTTATTTTTAAGCCAATTTTAGTTGGATAGTCTATTATTTATAGCCAAAACCATTCTCATACATTTCATATCATCTAATTCTAAGTTTAAGATTGTCAGGAATGTTCTGTTGAAACCACTATTTCTAGACACTTTAATTTCACTCTTGACACTAAAAAGAGAATGTCTTCTAAACTTACACCCTTACAGTTTCTGCCTTAGCATCTGTGATATTGATGCTCATCTAGACATAACTGTAGCTCAAAAATTATCATTGAATGTTAAAGATAATTTCAAGTTTGATTTTAGATTCGGGGGTACATATGCAGGTTTGTTACATGGATATAGTAGTGTGTGGTACTGAGGTTAAAGGTACAAATAATTCTTTCACCCAGGTATTAAGCATAGTACCCAATAGGTAGTTTCCCAGACTTTGCTCCCCTCCCCCTCTTGCCTGCTCTAGTAGTCCGCAGTGTCTATTGTAGCCACCTTTATGTCCACGAATACCCCATGTTTAGCTCCCAGTAATAAATGACAATAAGTAATATTTGCTTTTCTGTTTCTATATTAATTCACTTAGGATGATGGCTTCCAGCTGCATCCATGTTGCTGCAAAGAACATGATTCCACTTTTTTTTAATGCACGCATAGTATTCCATGCTGTGTATGCACCGTATTTTCTTTAATCCACTGCTCATGGGCACCTAGGTTGATTCTATGTCTTTGCTATTGCAAATAGTGCTGCAATGAACATACAAGTGCATGTGAATTTTTCTGAAAAATGATTTGTTTTCATTTGGTTATATACCCAGTAACTGGATTGCTAGGTTGAATGATAGTGCAGATTTCTTTCTTTGAGAAATCTCCAAACTGCATTCCACAGTGGCTGAACTAATTTATATTCCCACCAACAGTGTCTAAGTGTTTCCTTTTCTCCACAGCCCTGCCAGAATCTGTTATTTTTAATTTTAATTTTTTAGTAATAGCCATTCTGAAATTCCTTAAGTCAATTTTTCGATTCTAAACGCTCTAATTGATTTACCTTCAAAGTGTTTATCTCTTCATTTATTTTCTGAATTGCTTTAGAAGTTTCTTTGTGTTGGTTTTCAACCTTTTCCTAGATCTCATTAAGCTTCCTTGTAATCCATGATTTGAATCCTTTACCTGTCATTTCCAGTTTTCCCTTTTGTTTAGGAACCATTGTTAGGAGGTTAGTGTGATTATTTGATGATGTCACAACATTCAGATTTTTCATGGTGCCAGAATTCTTACACCAGTTTCTTCTCATTTGGGGACACTGGCACTTCTAACGTTTGCAATTATTTTCATGTGGATAGGAATATTTTCCTATCTTTTGCTATATTACTATTACTAATGTTTTCTCTTTTCCCCCCTTCCTAGGAGATGTGACTCTAGAGCATGTAGGGTAGCGTCTTTGGCTTTGCTTCTATAGCCGTATGTACTTCCTTTGGCTGGTTTTATATTGGGCTGTGTGGTTCAACATATAGGCCAGTAGATGGTGCTTATAGGTAACAGCTATCTGCAGCTAATGTAGATGAGCATATACTTGATCTTTGTTTAGGAAATGGGCTGATCTGTGGAGTGCACAGTGGTCTGAGCTCCCCGCTAAGTCCCATAGCAGGAAACCAAGATGAGTGGGGCTGGACTAGTCAGGCCTGACTATAGATTACCCAATGGCAGACTAAAACACCAGCACTGAGTGGTGTCAATTGGTCAGTCACCAATTTCTTAGAGGTGTACCTAGGCATGGAGCTGGGGAACCTCCTTTACCCCAGGTTTTCTATATGGTCAGGGAGGTCTGCTTTTACTCCTCATCCAAGAGAGCAGGTACTCCAGATGGCTGCAGATCTCCCTGGGCATGGAGCATAGGTGGCCACATTGCACCACAATATCCATACTGGAATGGCGGGGTGAATCAGTCTGCAGGTCCAAGTAGGCAGACACTCCTAATACAAGGATATCTGCCTGGGCATAGAGCAGAGAGGGTCCAGCTATACCACAATCGATGCACATAAATAGTGGGGCAGTTCAGGCAGCTGTTTATAGCTCTCCCCACTGTCTTCCCTTCTCAGTGTCTCCTAGCCTGTCTGTAAGGCAGCTCCAAGGCTTGGGAGAAATAATATTCTCTCCCTTCTTCTATGTTGCACAGATCCCTGGTGGAAAGGTAAATCACAGAGACGTCCTGCCCCTTTCTTATTATGGGGCGTCACTCACTTTTATTCATCAAATGCCATCATGGGGGCTGTTTCTCTACCTTCTCCCGTATGGGATCTAGAATGTCTTTCAGTATTTCAGTGGATTCCCATTCTCATTTTTAAATTAAAGCTCACATAGTTGAGTTGATCTTTATGCATGATTTTGCTCTTCCCAAGTGGCTGGGGCATGATGAAAGCTTCTAATCTGCCATCTTGCAAAACAAAAACCTAATTGACTATTGAAAACTTATTCTTCCATTATTTTACAAAAATACAATATGAAGTTCTTAAAGTATTAGTTGCTTTTCCGCATTTATGCCGAACTCATACTAAAAAAAGATGGACATTTTAAAAAGAATGTAATGCTTTGCTATATTATCTCTGATTTACTTTTATGCCTTAATAAGTTAAAGATCTAGCTCAAAATTAGTTTTTCATGGGAAATTAAACTGGGTTGACTGAAAGTTAACAATGTTCTGAAAAGATAATGTTTGTGATCTCGGAAAATATCCTAGTGTAGAATCATTACCCAACAGTAAACTTTTGAGTTTAGACTCATTAGCTAAAGCAAAATGAAATAAAACACTTCATTTCATTGCCTCAAATGCCAAAATAAGCAGCTCCTGATTTTCACAAGGGAGAGATACATTTAAAAATGCAGAAACAGCATCTAAGTTCTGTTAAGCTTAGTAAATAATTCACAGAATCAATTCTTTTTAACATTGTATAACATAAATCTTTCAGAAAATATAAATTTATTTGAATATTGCATGGGCCAATGTTGTGTGAACTGTATCTTAGATGTAAAATAACACGAATAAGTCATACTAATTCTGGTTATGTAGAATATCAGTATAAGAACTCTGTTTTAATACTGAGTGTATCTAATAAAAGCACAGGCAATGAACTCTTACCTCTGATTACTCTTCCATATTAGGTAGGTCAAGCATAGATTAGGTAGCTCTTTGGAGATGGCTTCCAAAATTCTGGGAATCTATCTTGCTTTAAATGTAGTATATGATGGCAGAGGCCAAATAGCCGGGTTCCAGGCCAATCCTAACAAGTTTAACCAACTGAAGTAATCAATCCAACAATATGTAAATCAGAACTCATGAGTCGAGGTATACAGTCAAATGAACATAAGTTTCCAGGGAGAATGAAAATGAATAATGGTGGATCAAAATGAATGCAATAGGACAAAGACAGTCAATCTTATGACTAGAAGTTTATAAGCTCCTAGGGTATGCCTGTGGGTGGGGGGAGGACCTACTAGGGAGACGAGAAATAATGGAAAATAATATTTTTCATAGTTTTGGGCTCAATGAAATCATAATAGAAAACAGTTAATAATAAAAGTATCTCATTTCTCAGAACCATGACTTATGTCTATAGAAATCATTAAGATTTTTTTTGTTTTCACATCTAATATGAAACATTTTGTGTGCGTGTGTGTGTGTGTGTGTGTGTGTGTGTGTGTACTAGAAAATATCACATAGATATTGAGGGCCTACTATAAGCTTAGTTTCATATCTTCACTTACATAGAAAGTTAAAATTATCCCAATTAAAGCCTTGTATCAGGTGCTTTCAGGAATATTAGAAAGTATTAAGCATAATTGCTGCTCTGAGGAACTAATATTCCTACACTGAGGATAAGACATATTCGCAGCTGGCAAATAACAAGGCACATCAATTTCAAACTTCTTATTCAAGACTAGAGCGGCAATCAGCACTCATTTAAGAGAAGGAAGAGGGCAAGAGAAGGCAATACAACTGTGAATTGGAAAGATGAGGCGGGCTTGATACAGTAAATGAAATGGACACTGATCCTTTACAATGGGAATGAGACCAATATATTAGTAAGTTGCTGTTGCAATCCATGCATAGAATAATGAGAATCAACCTATGTGTAGATGACAGTACTTATGAACTAATAGATCATTAAAAACTCTTGCTGTGAGTGGAAAGTGACATGGGGTATGCTATAAGTAAAGGGTCTCCTGTTGTTTTCTGACAGCAGCCAGGATAAACCAAAGTGATTGCAAATTATGTCCTCTAGCAATCCGCAAAATGGAGGCATGTTTCAGCATATTTTATCTCAGATACAGGGCAGGAACCAAAATTGCAAGAAAGGATATAAAAGCAGATATGAGTAAGAATCTACTGAAATGGTACTGAGTGAAACAGAAATTTGATATCCAATAAAACTATAAAGCCTATTCTGTAGATATTTTTAGGAAAAAGAAAAGCGTGTGTGTGTGTGTGTGTGTGTGTGTGTGTGTGTGTGTGTACACCTGGGTTCATGCATGTCCCTGCACATTTTCTCCACTGGTAGGGTAAATCAGGAGAAAATAGCCTGATGGAATCTTTAGGTGGTTTCTAGTCAATGATTTCTGGGTACCATCTCTGTTTAATTAAAAAGCTATTCAACAAGCACAGAAGACACTAAAAATGACATTAATATTAAAGTAAAGAGAACTGCAGAATCATTTTAGAATCATTATTAAACATTTAGATTTCCATTAAGGCAAATGGAACAATGAATCTTTAAAGTCTCCTAAATGGGTGGCACTCCACATTGTATATTCCAGCACTTATGAATAGCCAATTGTAAGTAATCCAAATTGCGAAAGACAACTGGCCTGGGGAGGTGTATACAAGTGATTAGAATTTCAAAGAGCTCAGAATAAATACCAGCTCTTTGATAGGATAATTTATGCATAAAGTGGCAGGAAGAGGTGTCTGAGTTGTTGTTGGAGGTTTACACATAGCTATATTAGGAGTTGAAAGCACCCTTTGGTAATTTCTCATGTATAAGGAAACTTTAGGCAAGATGCTTTCTTATATTAAGATGCTATTGACCAATGATATACACAGAAAACATTCATTTAGCTTTATCATAAATAATAAAGCTATAGTATTTGGAAAAATATAAATTGTGATGTGTCTTCTAGGGCATCATTTTAACTGAAGAATATCATCAAAACCAGCCCAAAGAAAACTGAGATGAATTAACATTCAGAGGGATACTTGTGCTCAATGTCTTTCTGTGACCACCAAGAAATCACAGGAAACTCTAAATCCTTGAATGTATAGAGCTATTTAGTAATCCTTAGTTCCTTGGGGAAAAAAAGGCTGAAATAACCACTGCACTTTGTAGCCCACTTGAGGATTTACACAGGTAATGTTAAAGAGAGCATCATAAATGACTTAGTATTTGACTTGCCTTTTTCCACAGGGTAAATATCAGAGATTGTAAGAAAAAGGCGCCGTTAAAAAGAAGGAATCACATTTATTCTGAATGTATACAAGATTTACGGTCTAAAACATTAAGTTTTAAAACCTCCCAGCCCTGTATGCTTGCATTTAATTTTTTCCTTATGAGTATACCGGGGACAATTTAAATTCCAAAGATCTATTTTGTTCTGGGAAACAGAACTCTCTGATATGGATAGTGCCTGTTGCTGAGTCTATGAAATATTAACAAATGTAAAAGTTGCATGGCTGTTGCACAACATTTTAGAGGATTCATGGTACATATATGAACATTTCCCAGGCCCCCAGCTGATGCAGCTCTAAGAGCAGTATGACTGGGTCTCTGTTTGGGCTCAAGTATATCACTCTGTGCCTGGGTCTTAGCATCCCTACACATGAACCGCAGTCTGGCATCTCTCTCTCCCAGAGCTCAATTCAACAGTTATTGCCTACATTTCAGGGCAAGTGAAGTGCCTGGGAGCATGCAATTGTGGGCACTTTGGATTCTGGAGCTAAGCCAGAACAACCCTTATTAAAAATCCTTGGAAGGAACCATCCTCAGATTGTATGGTGTGAAATGCAAGCTAATCATGCTTTCTTTGCTCAAACCAATAATCTGAGAATGAGGCATTCTCTTAAAACAAATTAAAGGTACTTGCTTTTCAGACTGGGAAGAAGACTGCATGATTCATCCATGCAAGGATTTATGGGGTTTGAAACCCCATAAACATGAATGACGAAAGGGGATCAAAGATAGATCAGCAGTATGCAGGACAGAAGAGGGGCAAAATTTGAAAGGAAAGTAAGATGTTGTTTAAATGAAGGTACTATGGCTTAATGTTTGTTTTGTTATTTTGTTGTCTGCCAATTTCAGAAGTCAGTGTGTAGGACAGGGCTTTGGTTGAGTAGCTTTGTTTGATTTTAATAAGGGATTACTGAGGGTCTTTGCCTTTCTTCCCGGTTTAATTGCTACATGATATAACACCTTTTAGCAAAGAGAATAGAATGCTATAAAAAAGATGGTTAACAGTAAGGCAGCATTAATCCATTCTTTTGCAGTTCTAAAGAGCAATTGAATATGGCCTCCACAATATTCCATTATCAAAACTGCGTTTTAAAAAATGCCCCTTTTTGGGCCTCCCTGAAGAGTCTGAGACTAGTTAAACCTCTCACTGGGATTTCTATTCTGAAGGGTTTTTATTCTGGCTTTAAGGCAACCAAACAGACTATCCAGTTAAAGACGTATATTTCATATTTCAAATTATCAGTGGATCCCAAACATGTGCTAGCACAATACCTTATGTTGCCGGCCCTGTTTCATGTAAGACTAATATACTTGAAATTAAGAGAGACAGCAAAAGACTATAGATTCTGCTTCAGAGATTTTAATTCCATGAATCCAATAACCTAGTAAAAACCTCAGATAAATGAACTAGACTTTAACTTAAAAGAGAGAAGAGAGGTACCAAGCTGTGTTATGTCCATGTGAAGGAGCTCTAACCAGGCCTTCACTCTGAAGCAGGTACGACAGCTGGCCTCCTTAACCTGGTACTTGGGGAAATATAACACTTTCTACAGTATATTTTTACAGAATTATCTGCCATGGTTGTAGACTGTATTGCATATTTAGTATACATGTGCAGCATAGCATAGATCTTAAGAACATGGGACTGCAATTTAATCTACTGCAATTCAAGGGCATGCTCCCTTATTTACTAACTCTTCTCACAGGGAAGGTCATTTAACCTCTGTGAATCTTAGCTTCCTTATTTTTTAAAGTGACAATATCAATAGCACTAATCACATAAGACTGTTGGGGAAATATATTTAGACTGTGATACTAACTAAATTAATGAAATTATTAACATGCAAGACACCAAATCTGACCCAGAGTTAGCACTGAAAATTAAAATATATTATTTTTTAAGATGACAACACCAGAATATTTCTACTTTATCATAGCCAGATGGAAGCTCAGTAGATTCTCAAAAGCAGTGGTTCCTACAAGAGGAGCAACTACAGCCCAAGTACATGAGATTTCGGACACATTCCTCAAGGGATCCTTCAAGAAAGTAGGTGCTCATAGAAGGAAGCTGTGTAGGGCATCCACACTTAGCAAATGAAAACATAAGATACTTAGTTAAATTTGAATTTCATATAAACAAAGAATATTTTTTAGCACAAATGTGTTCTAAATATTATAAACTTAAATGACGCACACTTACATGAAAAACATATGCTTGTTTATCTGAAATTCAAATGTAACTGGGTATCCTTTGTTACTGGTAACACTACAGCAGTGCCATTCCTCTTAGATCTGTCAAAGCACACATGTACCTGTTGCCCTAAACCCACTTTCTGTTGTAATAACAAGAGATAATATTTGTGGAGCACTTGTTACGCGATAGCCACTGGGCTAAGTTCATTCTTCACAGAGTCACAAAATGTCCACAATCCTATGAAGTTGGTATTTTTATTAGTTTGTGTGTGTGTTTTTTTTTACAGAGGAAAACACTGAGACTCCAAAAGTATAAGGGACTAACATGTTTTAAACCACAGAGCCAGTAAGGGGCAGATCGAGGATAAAAACCCAAGTCTCTGATATCAAAACTAATGCTTTAAATAATTATAATCCAATTATGTCTCCAGGAGAAATGAATCATTTACTAGATCCATTAAAATCTGAAATGTTGCCAATCAAAATTATGTTAGTCCAGAGACAGGAGGAAGATGAGGAAGATGGCAGATAGGAGGCAGGGCTAAAGTGCATTCCCACTTGGATGGACAGAATGGTATGTGGAGATTTACACTGTGAACTTTTGTTCCAGGAACCACCACAGGAACATACCAAGAACACTGAAAGAATTCACAGATCCTTGGAAAGAAGTGGCACACTGCTGCAAATTTTGTGGGACAGGCAGAAAACTGAGTTCCCAAAGTGTGAGCAGAGAAAACCCATCTCAGCTATGTAAATTACTGTCCTAGTGCCTTAATTACTGTCCAAGTGATTGTACTAGTCACCTAATGTCATGATCTTTGGTTTTGCCATCTATGAAGACTTGATTAAATAAAAGAATCTATATGTAAAGTGAAAAATGATATCCTTGTTTGGAGAGAAGGTGAAATTTATCTGACTATGAGTTACTACCAGGAGTTTAACAAGCTGTTATTGGGCAGAAAATCAAATCAGAAGAAGGTAAATTGGAAGATAACTTGAGCGTCCAATAAAGGTGTCCTAGAACCAGTTACCCAAAGACCAGTAGATGATGCCTGCGAGGCTGTTCTTTAAAGGTAAGGTAAGCTAAATCCTGAAGTCTCTACAAGTTTTACTGATAGGACACTCAAGTAACACCATATCCAGAGACTAAAGCCAACTCTATGATGCTCTGGCTCATAGAACAATTTTTGCAAAAGGTGAGATTCCAACAAGTTTTCCACTTTTAGTCATTTATTATCTGTTGCACTCCCCTAAGCAGTTATACACTCAATGAATTTCAACCTTAAAAGTTTTCAACTCAAAATTCTTCTGCCAACTCAAATTCTGCAGTATTTAATGAAGATCATGTTTTCTACCACTCCAGATGCAGCAGGAAATAATGATGACTATAATATAATGTTTAGACTTTGTAGTGTGCTCTAAAGTTTACATAATATTTTCATTCCCATTATTTCATTTCATAATGTTTCACATGTAGAGTTTAAGGGGGATACTTTTGAAGAAAGTTAGTAACATGTGCACCATTATTTTACACATGACTATTTATTCTAACTTATATCAAATACTATTAATATTTCAGCACTCCCAGTAGCTCCCTATTAATGCTCTTTAGACAATTTTTTATTTTACCTTTTATTTTGCTCCTCTCCTATTTCCGGAGCCTTTTTCACTGGAAATCTTCAGCAAAATCCTTAATATCCTTGTCTCTCAAAGTTTACTTTCCCTTCTTGCTTTAGTATCTAACTGAAACCTTGATACTGCTTCCCCTGAAGGATTTCACATAGTGCTTGTTTTGTTTCCCTCACACCACTGGGCCTGAAGTCTGTAGATGACTGACAACAAGGGATTGAAGATGGCTATTTGATGGCATGGGGTTCAAAGCTTGGGGGAGGCTTAGGGAAGAGGCAGAAATAATAGACTTGAAGGGCAATACTGAGCAAAGGGGAATACATTCCACTCCTCTAGGCCTATCATTTTTGAGGACTTTAGCCCTCAGAAGCCTCTCACTAACTTCAATTCTGATTCCTATCAGAATTCTTCAGGATTTCAGTCTTCAAATAGATGATCCTTCCAATAAATTTGTAATAGTCCCTTTTCACACTGCTATAAAGATAATACCTGAGACTGGGCAATTTATAAACAGAAGAAGATTACTTGATTCAGTTTTGCATGGCTGGGGAGACCTCAGGAAACTTACAGTCATGGTGGAAAGTGAAAGGGAAGCAGGTGCCATCTTCCCGAGGTGTCAGGCGAGAGAGAGCAGGGGAAACTGCCACTTGTAAAACCATAAGCTCTCATGAGAACTCACTCACTATCATGAGAATAACATGGGGTAAACCATCCACGTGATCTAGTCACCTCCTACCAGGTTCCTCCCTGGACACATGAGGACTACAAATCCAGATGAGATTTGAGTGGGGACACAGAGTCAAATCATATCATTCCACCCCTGGCCCCTCCCAAATCTCACGTCCTTCCTCACATTTCAAGACCAATCATGCCTTTCCAACAGTCCGCAAAAGTCTTAACTCATTCCATCATGTAAAATTTTAAAAAGTTACTTATTTCCAAGATACAATGAGGGTACAGATATTAGGTGAATACTCCCATTTCGAATGGAAAAAATTGGCCAAAACAAAGAGGCCACAGGTGTCCTGCAAGCCCAAAACTTAGTGGGGCAGTCACTAAATATTAAAACTCTGAAATCATCTCTGTTGACTCCATGTCTCATATTTAGGGCATGCTGATGCAAACGGTAGGCTCCTACAGCCTTGGGAAGCTCTGCCTCTATGGTTTTGCAGGGTACAGTCTTTGTGGCTGCTTTCACAGGCTGGCGTTGAGTGCCTGCAGGTTTTCCAGGCACACGGTGCAAGCTGTTAGTGGAGAACCTCTGTTAGGCAGTGCAGAAGAGAAGTGTGGGGTTGGAGCTCTCACACAGAGTCCCACTAGTGCAATGCCTAGTGAAGCTGTGAGAAAAAGGCCACCATCCTCCTGATCCCAGAATGGTAGACCCACCGAGAGCCTGCACCCTTTTGTTTTGGCCAAAATTTCCCATTTGGAATGGGAGCTATTACCCAATGCCTGTACTGTACCCTCACTGTATTTTGGAAGTAACTAACTTGTTTTTATTTTACATGCTCATAGGTGGAAGGTACCTGCATTGCCTCAGATGAGACTTGGACTTGGACTTTTGAGTTAATGCTGGAATGACTTAAGATTTTGGGGGACTATTGGGAAAGCATAATTGTGTGTTGAGTTGTGAGAAGGACATGAGATTTAGGAGCGACCAGGTGTGAAATGATATGGTTTGGAGCTGTGTTACCACACAAATCTCATCTTGAATTGTAGTCCCCACGTGTAGAGGGAGGAGCCTGGTGGGAAGTGGTTGGATCACAGCGGGTGGACTTCCCCCTTGGTGTTTCCATGATAGTGAATGAGTCCTCATAAGATCTGATGGTTTAAAAGAGCGTGACACTTCACCCTGGACTCCTTCTCTCCCTTGACACCTTGTGAAAACGGTGCCTGATTCTCCCTTGCCTTCTGTCATGATTGTAAGTTTCCTGAGTGCTCCGACTCAGGCTTCCTGTACAACCTGTGGAACTGTGGGTCAGTTAAACTTCTTTTCTTCATAAATTACTCCATCTCAGGTATTTCTTTATAGCAGTGTGAGAAAGGATTAATAACACATAGTCACCTCCAGTTGCACACGTGTTGCTGGAAATGACATTTCATTCTTTATTGTGACTGAGCAGTATTCCATAGTGTATACATTCTATATTTTCTTTGCCCAGTCATCCAATTAATGGGCACTTAGGTTGATTCCCAGACTTTGCTATTGCAAAAAGTGCTGTGAAACAAAATTTCAGTTGTCTTTTTAACATAATGATTTCTTTTCCTTTGGGCAAATACCAAGTAATAGGATTGCTTGGTCAAATGGTAAGTTTTATTTTTAGTTCTTTGAGGACTCTCCATACTGTTTTCCATGGAGGTTGTGCTAATTTGCATACCCACCAACAGCATAGAAGCATTCTCTTTTCTCAGCATCCTCAACAACATACGTTGTGTTTTGACTTTTTAATACTAGGCATTCTGAACTGTGTATGATGGTATCTTGTAGTTTTAACTTGCATTTTTCTAATGATTAGTGATGTTGAGCATTATTTTCACATGTTTGTTGGCCACTCGTATGTCTTCTTTTGAAAAAGGTCTGTTCATGGCTTCCCATCTCAGGTAAAAATAGAAGTCATTACATGGCCTACAAAGCCCATTTTATTTTTATTTAATATCTGCACGCCATAAACAGTAATCTTCAAGAGAGAGTAGGGATATTTAATTTTTTTGTTTACTGCTCTTTTCACAGTGTCTAGAATTCTTGTCATGTAGTAGACACTCAATAAATATGTTTTTAATAAATAAATAAATCATACATTCCATACACTGAAAAGAAATGTGACATTGAAGTTTCTGTTATAAATTGCTTTCACTCTGACATTCTACATTTTGCTGAGGTGCAGTAGTAATAGTGATTACAACACCAAGAAAGCAACTTCTAAAATGTATGGTATATTTACTGTGACTAGGCAGTGTGATAACTGATTTATTACACACTGTCCACAATCCTTATAACAACCCTGCAAAGTAAGTGAACCTCAACAAGATTAACACAGTAGCCCAAGGTTACTACACTATTAATTATCTAAGCAAAGATTAAAGTAAAATTCTACCTAACTGTAAATACTGCACTTTTTTTCAGACAATACCCTACTGCTAAGGTATAATTCATGTATGATTTGATGAAGTTTCTGTGGCTTCTATCTTTCTACTAAAATTTCCTTCCATAAAAATTTACTACTGCTGAGTCAGATCTTACTATGCATTATACATTAAAGCATAAGATAACTTCCGTGGAGGTTATTGACTTCTGATTGTGAGTTAATACCTTACATTAAAGAGTCTGTATCACTTAATCAACATTCCCCCATTTCCTTTATGTCCCAGTCCCTGGAAACCACATTTTTTCTCTCTGTTTCTATGAGTTCAGCTGTTTTTGATTCCACATATAAGTGAAAATTGTACAGTATTTGTCTTCATCCAGTTTATCCTAGTTGGCATAACGTCCTCCAGGGTCAACTATGTTGATACAAATGGCAAAATTTCCTTCATTTCATGGCTGAATAATATTCCATTGTATATACACCACATTTTATTTATTCATTTATCCACAGACAGGTGTGTCTGTGTTTTGGCTGTTATAAATAATGCTGCAATGATCATGGGAGTGCAGATATCTTCAAGATACCGATTTTGTTTCCTTTGTGTATGTTTCTAAAAGTGGGATTTTTTATCATATGGTAGTTATGTTTTTTATTTTTGAAGAAACTCCATATTGTTTTTCATAATGACTGTGCCAATTTACGTTCAAACCAGCAGTAGACACAAATGTACTTTTATCCACATTCTTGCCAGCACTTGGCATCTTTTGTTCTATTTGTTTTTGTTTTCTTTGGTTTTATAATAGTCATTTTAACAGTTACGCGGTGATATCTCATTGTGATTTCCATTTGCACTTCCTGGATGATTAATAATGCTGAGTTCATTTTTGTATACCTGTTGGTCATTTGTTTATTTTCTTTTGAATGTCTATTCAGGTCCTTTGGGTCTATTTTAATCAAATTATTATTTGTTTGCTTGTTTTGATATTGAGGTGCATGAATTCCTCATATAGTTTGGATATCAACTCTTTATCAGGTGTCTGCCTTACAAATATTTTCATACATTCCATAGGTTGCCTTTTAATTTTGATGACTTTTCCCTTGGTATTTCTGAAGCTCTGTAATTTGATGTAGTACCGTTTCTTTTTGTGTTGTCTGTGCTTTGTAATGTACAGCATTGTGACTACATTTGATTATATTTTATTGTATATCTGATATTTACTAACAGTAGAACTTAAGTGCTCTCACCACACAAAAAATGGTAACTATATGAGGTGCTGGATATGTTAACTAACTTGATTGTGGCAATCATTTTACAGTAAATATGTACATATATATGAATATATAAAATCATCTCATTATACACTCTAAATATATACAATTGTATTTGTCAATCGTTCCTCATTAAAGCTGGGATGAGGAGAATGAGAGCGGGTATTACTGGAAGTTGAGTCCACCAAAAATTGTGACAGGATTAAATGAAGCATTCATTGCTACCCACATATGCTGTGGAAGGAAAATAAATCTTGGGAACCCAAAATCACTAAGCTAAAGAGAAAAGTCAAGCTGGGAACTGCTTAGGCCAAAACTGCCTGCATTCTTTTCAGTCATCCCTCTGCTCACTGAGATAAATGCATTTCTGATTGTTTCCTCTGGAAAGACTAAACAGAAATTCAAAAGAATGAAACTGTTTGTCTCATGTCTACCTACGACCTGGAAGTCCTCTCCCTGCTTCAAGTTTTCCTGACTTTCTGGACCAAACCAATGTACATCTTACGTATATTGACTGATGTCTCATATCTCCCTAAAACATGAAATGACGCTGTGCCCTGACCACCTTGGGCACATGTCATCAGGACTTCCTGTGGCTGTGCCATGGGCATGTATGCTTAAGTTTGGGAAATAAACTTCCCAAATTGACTGAGACCCCTGTCAGATATTTAGGGTTCACATTTTGGTAACCATGAAGAGATGCCAGGGCATGTGCCCCTCACCTTTGACAAATCTTTTATCAGTGCTTGGTACCCACTTGGGCTAGCTTTATGGCTCAAACTAATAGGACAATTTGCTGACGTCTGGAAGCACTCCCTCCAGAGTATCCCTGATCTCCCCAAATTTAGTCAAGCTTTAAAGTTTATTTTGCTCTACAACTGTTTTCTTAAATTTCACTTGTTTCCAACAAAAAGGCAAGTTTTCCTGCTTCCACAATGATGAAAGGCGGTAACTTGTTTCTGCAGTTTGAACTCGCTTCCAGCAGGGAAGGTGAATTTGGGTTTCTTCCTGCTTCTAGGATGGTAGAGAGCAGTCTTCAGCCTGAGACCTATCCCTACGTAAGTAGCTGAAATGGGGTTTTGTCTTAGCTAGAGTTAAGATTGGTCGTAATTTCTCCAAGTTCATTAGAGAACTCAGTAATCATGTTGTTGAGGTTTTTTGTTGTTGTTGTTGCCGTTTGTTGCAACCTTTCTCACGTCAGATTCGACCAACTCTACTTGACTTGGTAAAATTTGAATGAGAATTCTAAATTATGGGAACAAGACCTGTCTGAATTGGCTAAAATTCCTTCCAGCTGAAAAAGAGAAACAAACAAACAAAAAACCCAGGCACTTGATTTAGGTGTTTGCTTCCTGTCTCAAAAAAAAGTTATTCTTTTGTTTACTTTTCTTCCGCCCTATACCTCCTTTCCCTTTTGCCATCTTCAGTACCAAGAAAAATCTAGAGAAGGCTTTTAATAACTCAAACCCCTTAAAGAACTCAGAACAACTGTGCCACTCACCCCTTTTGCGGCGTCCTGTATTCTTTGTGGAGTTTCAAGAATAATAGGCAGATTCTCCTTAGGTCTAAAGCTCTGCTCTCCTGTATTGCATTACCCGAGCCCTTCGGCTTTGCGGGTACCAGAGATGACCTTGTTCTGTGAGAGGATTTGACCTTTGAGTGGGTACTGTCAGATGAGATGCACAAAGTTAGGGATAACTGAGGACAGTTTACAGGAAGGAGTCTTGGCTTTTATTTTCTCCTAAGAAGTTACTGTTTAGAATTCAAATTCTGGTTCAGAAGTGCATTCTAAAGAGTCTTCTCCATTGCCTTTTTCTCCTGAAATTAATCTCGATTGGCTTGTCTGTACATTTGTATGAGGAACTGAACTGTTGTTTTCATAAATAATGAGAGACTGAGTTTCCTCAGCTCTGAGGGGAAAGGGCATTTTGATTATCCCAGCCAAAATGTATCCCCGGGTGACTGAGGGCCAAGTGGGAGCGTCTAGGGGTCAGCAGCCCTTCAGAAAGCCCCCAACAAAACTAGTTTAAAAAGACTTGACCAAGAAGAGCATATAGAAGTTAGTCACTCTCCTCTCACAGGTCTAGACCTCCAGATGGAGAAACTGACATGTGAGAGGGTGGAAATGACTCAGTGGTGACGCTCTTCGGAGTCTGATCTATAGGCAGCACACTTCAATTCACTCCATTAAAACCCTAGGCAGCCGGGCGCGGTGGCTCACGCCTGTAATCCCAGCACTTTGGGAGGCTGAGGCGGGTGGATCACAGGTCAAGAGATCGAGACCATCCTGGACAACATGGTGAAACCCCGTCTCTACTAAAAATACAAAAAATCAGCTGGGCATGGTGGCGCATGCCTGTAATCCCAGCTACTCAGGAGGCTGAGGCAGGAGAATTGCCTGAACCCAGGAGGCGGAGGCTGCGGTGAGCCGAGATTTTGCCATTGCACTCCAGCCTGGGTAACGAGAGCAAAACTCCGTCTCAAAACAAAACAAAACAAAACAAAACAAAAAACCCTAGGCTACGGCTCAGTTCCTCCCTTAAAAAAATAATTGGAAACAAAGGATGAGGAAAAACAGAGAGAATGATCCCCTCTCAGATACTTTTCTGGTTTTATGGCACCTGTTCTTGCAAGTATTTGTGTAAAACGGACATATATAGTCCTTTTTTGCATAGCTATATATATGAAAATTCAGAACCAAAAAGTTGACCTACAACTATAAAGTTCCTAAACTAAGATAAAATCCACTGTTTTCATCCAACCATTTTTTTTGATACTGTTTTTGGAAAACAGTGAGTTTGTATTAATATCTCATGGCTAAAGTTCTGAAGTAAAGCCTATAGGACCTTTGGTTGTATGAGTGTGTATGTGTGCATTTATATGTAAGTATATATATTTTGTTGTGTTTGAGGCCACAGTATGAAATTGGCTTAAAGAGTGCTCATAAATTAAATAATAAGCCCAAATAAATTTCAAGTTCATGTGACTAAAGTAAAATTTTTAATAAGCCAGCTTTCAAATTATTGGTAAAGTAATAATAGAAGGGTCTTAAGAACTGCCAGCTTCTGTTTTTTTTTTATTGCATTTTAGGTTTTGGGGTACATGTGAAGAACATGCAAGATTGTTACATAGGTACACACATGGCAGTGTGATTTGCTGCCTTACTCCCCTTCACCTATATCTGGCATTTCTCCCCATGCTATGTCTCCCCATTTTCCCACCCCTGCTGTCCCTCCCCCATTTCCCCCCAACAGACCCGAGTGTGTTATGCTCCCCTCCCTGTGTCCATGTGTTCTCATTGTTCAACACCCGCCTATGAGTGAGAACGTGCGGTGTTTGATTTTCTGCTGTTGTGTCAGATTGCTGAGAATGATGGTTTCCAGGTTCACCCATGTCCCTACAAAGGACGCAAACTCATCGTTTTTGATGACTGCATAATATTCCATGGTGTATATGTACCACATTTTCCCTATCCAGTCTATCATCGATGGGCATTTGAGTTGGATCCAGGTCTTTGCTATTGTAAACAGTGCTGCAATGAACATTCACATGCATGTGTCCTTATAGTAGAATGATTTATAATCCTTTGGATATATACCCAGTAATGGGATTGCTGGGTCAAATGGAATTTCTATTTCTAGGTCCTTGAGGAATCACCACACGGTTTCCACAATGGTTGAACTAATTTACACTCCCACCAACAATGTAAAAGTGTTCCTATTTCTCCACATCCTCTCCAGCATCTGTTGTCTCCAGATTTTTTAATGATTGCCATTCTAACTGGCGTGAGATGGTATCTCAATGTAGTTTTGATTTGCATTTCTCTAATGACCAGTGATGATGAGCATTTTTTCATATGTTTGTTGGCCTCATGTATGTCTTCTTTTGTAAAGTGTCTGTTCATATCCTTTGCCCACTTTTGAATGGGCTTGTTAGTTTTTTTCTTGTAAATCTGTTTTAGTTCTTTGTAAATTCTGGATATCAGCCCTTTGTCAGATGGGTAAACTGCAGAATTTTTTTCCCATTGTGTTGGTTGCTGATTCACTCTAATGACTGTTTCTTTTGCCATGCAGAAGCTGTGGAGTTTGATTAGGTCCCATTTGTGCCAGCTTCCATTTTTGTTTGCATTTATTGATCAAGTTATTTCATATTATCCCTGACAAATACAGATGATCTTGGCTTGTGTAATTTTTAACAAATGGGACATCCATATTGGTTTAATGGAAATAGCTAAATCTTGAATTTTTTAGAAAAATAAACATATATTTAACATTAAGGTCCTTACACCTGAAATTTACAGGCTATAAAATGATTGATAAGGAAATAAGTGTAACCACCCAATGGGTTCATCTTGCCCACTGCCTAGACAGAACTAATTTATCAAGACAGGGGAACTGCAACAGAGAAGGAGTAATTCACAAAGAGTCGGCTGTGTATGAGACCAGAGTTTTATTATTATTCAAATCAGTCTCCAAAAAAATTTGGGGATCAGAGTCTTTAAGGATAATTTGGTGGGTAGGGGGCCAGTGGGTCAGGAGTCCTGATTAGTTGATTTGAAGGTGAAATCATATTCCTATGAAGCTATCCTCTTATGCTGAGTCAGTTCCTGGGTGGGGGCCACAGGACCAGATAAGCCAGTTTATTAATCTGGGTAGCGTCAGCTGATTCATCAAGTGTAGTGTCTATAAAACGTCTCAAGCACTGAACTTACATTTTACAATAGTAATGTTATACCCAGGAAGCCTTCAGCTGAGTGCCTTCTAAGTTACAAGATTTAATCTTGTAGCTTTAGGCAATCTAGTCCCCATGCAGGAATGGGGTTTGTTTTGGGAAAGGACTGTTAGTATCTTTGCTTAAAAGCTAAACTATAAACTACTTTCTTCCATCATTAGTTCACCCAGGAATGAGAAAGGACTGCTTAGAGGTTAGAAGCAAGATGGAATCAGTTAAATCAGCTCTCTTACAATGTCTCAGTTATAGTTCTGTGATGGTAGTTTCATAATTTTAGGTGATGACAATCATAGTTTTCATGGGTAAACTATTAAAATAATTAGGTAAATGTAATGGGATAAATATTTACAGACAAACATAATTTAGAATCTAAATTTATATTAAATTAAAAGACATTTCATTAATTGGTCATTTTCCAATAAAAATACTGTAGGAAAACCTTCTAAAAAAGCATGTCCTTTTTAAAAGGTGAATAATTTTTTTTTGTAATTCAAAGCTTATTTAAAGGTTATGTATAAAATAATATAAAAAGAATCAGGAAATAAGAGGGATGCAAGAAAGTTATGGAAATAAAGAAGTATTTGGAGTAAGAAAGCTTAAAGAAAAATAATTTTTTATGAGAAAGAATCGTGTATGGTAATTTTTTTCCTAAATAAAAATAAGTGGTTGTTTAAGAAACAGGATGTGTAAGGTGTCAGTTTCTGCTTTCTGCACATGGCTAGCCAGTTTTCCCAGCACCATTTATTAAACAGGGAATCCTTTCCCCATTGCTTGTTTTTGTCAGGTTTGTCAAAGATCAGATGGTTGTAGATGTGTGGTGTTGCTTCTGAGGCCTCTGTTCTGTTCCATTGGTCTATATCTCTGTTTTGGTACCAGTACCATGCTGTTTTGATTACTGTAGCCTTGTAGTATAGTTTGAAGTCCGGTAGTGTGATGCCTCCCACTATGTTCTTTTTGCTTAGAATTGACTTGGCTATGCGGGCTCTCTTTTGGTTCCATATAAAGTTTAAGGTGGTTTTTTCCATTCCTGTGACGAAGGTCATTGGTAGCTTGATGGTGATAGCACTGAATCTGTAAATTACTTTGGGCAGTATGGCCATTTTCACGATATTGATTCTTCCTAACCATGAGCATGGAATGTTTCTCCATCTGTTTGTGTCCTCTCTTATTTCGTTGAGGAGTGGCTTGTAGTTCTCCTTGAAGAGGTCCTTTATGTTTCTTGTTAGTTGTATTCCTAGGTATTTTATTCTCTTTGTATCAATTGTGAATGGCAGTTTGTTCTTGATTTGGCTCTCTTTAAATCTGTTGTTGGTGTATAGGAATGCTTGTGATTTTTGCACATTGATTTTGTATCCTGAGACTTTGCTGAAGTTGCTTATCAGTTTCAGGAGATTTTGGGCTGAGACAATGGGGTCTCACCTTACACTAAAATTAACTCCAGATGGATTAAAGACTTAAACATAAGACCCAACACCATATAAACCCTAGAAGAAAATCTAGGCAAAACCATTCAGGACATAAGCATAGGCAAAGGCTTCATGACCAAAACACCAAAAGCATTGACAACAAAAGCCAAAATAGACAAATGGGACCTAATCAAACTCCACAGCTTCTGCATGGCAAAAGAAACAGTCATTAGAGTGAATTGGCAACCAACAGAATGGGAAAAATTTTTGCAATCTACCCATCTGGCAAAGGATTGATATCCAGAATTTACAAAGAACTAAAGCAGATTTACAAGAAAAAAACAAACAAGCCCATTCAAAAGTGGGAAAAGGATATGAACAGACACTTTACAAAAGAAGACATACATGAGGCCAACAAACATATGAAAAAAAGCTCATCATCACTGGTCATTAGAGAAATGCAAATCAAAACCACATTGAGATACCATCTCGCGCCAGTTAGAATGGCAGTCATTAAAAAATCTGGAGACAACAGATGCTGGAGAGGATGTGGAGAAATAGGAACACTTTTACACTGTTGGTGGGAGTGTAAATTAGTTCAAGCATTGTAGAAGACAGTATGGCGATTCCTCAAGGACCTATAAATAGAAGTTCCATTTGACCCAGCAATCTCATTACTTGGTATATATCCAAAGGATTATAAGGACACATACACACAAATGTTCATAGCAGCGCTGTTTACAATAGCAAAGACTTGGAACCAACCCAAATGTCCATCGACGATAGACTGGACAGGGAAAATGTGGCACATATACACCGTGGAATACTATGCAGCCATCAAAAACGATGAGTTTGTGTCCTTTGTAGGGACCTGGATGAACGTGGAAAGCATCATTCTCAGCAAACTGACATGAGAACAGAAAATCAAAGACCGCATGTTCTCACTCATAGGCAGGTGTTGAACAATGAGAACACATGGACACAGGGAGGGGAGCATCACACACTGGGGTCTGTTGGGGGGAAATGGGGGAGGGACAGCAGGGATGGGGAGTTGGGGAGAGATACCATGGGGAGAAATGCCAGACATAGGTGATGGGGAGAAAAGCAGCAAATCATGCTGCCATGTGTGTATCTATGCAACAATCTTGCATATTCTTCACATGTACCTCAAAACCTAAAATGCAATAAAAAAATAAAAAAATAAAAATAAAAATAAAAAGAAACAGGGATGTTCAGGACAAACCAGAAAGTTCAGTCATGTCACGAACGGTCTGTGTCAGTTATGGCAAGAGAATTTTTTGGGGGGGAAAAAAAAAAAAAAAAAAAATCTGTTTTGAATTCTAACAATAGAACTAGGGACACTGAGAAGTTTGATATAGGGAAGAATTTTTTAGTTGCTATGTCTTACCAAAGGGAAAAAAAAAAAAAAAAAAAACAAGCTTTTTTTGTGATCAAGTTGTCTGTAATTAAAGGGAAATGATAATGGTCTTTCTAGAGATTGTGTTTGGTTAGTAAAAAACCACTTACACACTAAAGAATTGGTTCAAACTATAAAATTTTTTAAGGTATTGCTTTAATCTTAACAAATTACAAGATTTTATAATATTTAAAGCAAATTTTAAATTTTATTGAATCTCACTGTTTTTAGCTTTCTCTCTCCTTTTAAAGCACTGAAAGCATAACTCTATTCTTCAACTCATTTTCAGCTCCTGTAAAAAATTTTCCCCCTTTTTGGTTCTAACTGTGGTAGCCTAATGTAAAAAAAGTTTTATCTTAGAAGTCTAAAGGAAATGTTTCCTGCCAACATAATATCAACATAATATTCCTGATATGGAACAGAAATAGCACTGCAGAAGGTCTTTTCCTTTGCCTTTGGGTAACTGTACTAATAAACAGAGCTTATGCTTTATCAAAATAATCCGTATGTCATTATTACTAAGCTTAGTTTGCTTAAAGAAAACTGAGATATAAAAAATTGTAATTACACTTATTGCATCTGTGTAACTTTCTGTATATGCTTTTAAAGCTGTTGTGCCATTAAGCTACGGGGCTTTGACTCCTGGGTCTAAAAAGTACACCAAGTGCTGCAAAATCTTAAACACTGACAGCAATTAAAGCCTATTCTTTAGAGCTGGTAGAAGATGCCAATTAAAATAAACTGTGTTCATGATTCACAGGGGCATAAATCAAAACTATTCAATTCCTCAAGGCCCAGGGACTATTGCAAAGAGGTGGGCATGTGAGATTGCAAGGGTCGATTTTGAGAGATAAACTGTATTCAATTTCTCTATAAATTAACCAGTATTGTCAAAAGTGCACTGATGCAAGACCAGCATATGGACCCCTGTGTCAGATTAACCAAGTTTTCTTGAAGTATTAACTTACTCCTTAAAAAAGGTTACAGAAGTTCCAAAAAGGCTTATGGAAATTATATCTCATGGTATAAGATGATTAACATTTTATAGATTGTTTATAAAATTTTGAAAAACAAGTTTAAATGGTCTCATGCTGTTTTTATTAGGGCTTATTGCTCGAAAACTTAAGTCTTTTCTCCAAAGAATAAAGGTGTTCATTTTTTTTTTTTTTGGTAATCTTTGAGTTATCACTTTGACTAAATGAATGACCTGTCTTACAATGACCTGTGGTCCTATGTTATAATATCAAGTGTTTCAAACTTTTTATATTTGAAAAGCTTTCCAAAGTCAAATTCTAACTTAGGTCCTTATTAAGTTTTGATATTAGTCCCTTGAAGTCCAAAATAGACATATTCAGCTTATTGGATATAATGAAATCATACACAGGAAGTATTGTTAAATATGAAATATTATTTGACCTTCTTTGGATTATATTTATTAAAATGTATTTTTTGTGTATGTTCCAGAATTGTATGAAATTCCTGTGATACTGATATGTTTTAGCATATGTTATCAGTACAGGTTGGTGAAAAATAACTGCAGTTTTTGCCCTTATATTTCATGGAAAAAAACTGCAATTACCTTTGTACCAATCTAAAAGTAATGATGATTATTATGTTAAATTTCTGTATGCCATAGAACTAACCGATTTTCCTTGTCAATTGCGTCTTTAGCTATGACTCTTTCAAGGCTTTTGTCATCCACAGTTGTTTTATTCTTTTCTAAAGGTGGTTTTCTAATCAGCATGGGAATCTGACAGGTGCTCCTGATTGCAGGTTTTAGAGACTGTGACACTAGAAGACAGAAAAAAACTTCCAAGACTCCCATGGATAGCTGAAATTTTCATGAATATCAAGCAAAACAGGAGGTGACCGCATGGACGGAACCAACAGAAGACTGAAATAATCCTTTTATGACTTTTTGCTGAAAATGTTGCTTATCCTTTCTTTGTTTTTTCAGAGGCAATAAAACTTTTGAGGTATTTATAGCTTTTAACAATTGAGTAAAGGATACCGCTAGAAACAAAATTTGGAGCATATTTTTTTTTCTGCATAATTTCTTCAAACTTTGGAAACTAGTTGTGAGCATTCTTAACTTATAGCAATATGGTTATTTGCATAAGTGCAATAAGAAACTGTTTTCTTTTGTAACAGGGCACAAATGATAACACTGGTTATTTTGCCAGGGTTTCAACTGAACTGGCGTAATATCAGATACAGACTCCTTTAAGGAATCAAAGTTTACTTATAGAGCCAATAAAAGCCCCTTGGGAAAGCTGGTATGATATCTTGTCTACACAGTTCCTGTATAGGTTCCTGACTTGTGGTAGGTAAAAAATTTCACTTTCTGACAGGTCCAGGTGAAATTCTTGGGACTTCTAGATGAGAAGGCTTCTTGGGACTTCTAGATGAGAAATTCACTCAATTAATATGGTCTTTGTAGGTACAGGCTGGGCTTAAGGCATTTAAGTTGAATTTGAGATTCCTTATAAAGTTGTAGCAAACTAATTTTTAAAAAGGAGGGGACTATATGACAAATAATTATTCTTGCTGATCTTATGCAAATATTGCAGCCAAGTATAATATGACTAAACCTTTTTTTGCAAACAAATGTTTTCTATAATTTGTCTTTAGTGAAAAAGGGACTGGAGAGAGAAGTTATGTTTCAAAATAAACTATAGGACACCTGGTTTTAGATTCTAGTCTTGCCTAATGTTTCTAAATTTTATTATTTTCTTCAGTTTGGACTGATTTTTAAAATTTCCCTGACTACAAGACTCCAAAATAGTATTTTCCTTTTTTTTTTTCTTTTTTCTTCCTTTTTTCATAATTTGAAATCACTGAAAACTAAGCTCTGTTAAAGTCCTGTGAACTGAAATGGGACAACTTAAACTTCAGAAGAAAATAGCAGCAACGTATTTACATACCCAAGCCACTTTCATATCTTCTTACTGAAGCATAGACTTCAGAGTAATATGGCCTGTATCGATTTTCCAGGATTATTCTCTTTTTTGTTTGTTTGTTGTTGTTTTTTTCCCTTCCTCCCCCTATTTTCTCTTTGTAGAACATGAGACTTCACAATCTGCTGAAAATGAGCTTTCCTAATAACATGGGATGACCTATCCGTCTAGGAATAAACTATCTTATCTGACCATGAGAGATCAGAGGAAACTTGAGACCAAGGACTTATTTTCTTCTAAAATGCTTACTCCAAAAGATTTTAGAAAAAAATGGGAAAATTGTGAAAGGAAGATAAACCTGGGACTCCCAAAATCATTACTGTAAAGGGAAAAGTCAGGCTGGGACTACTTGACTGTTTGGCTTGATATTCGTGAACATTGCAGCTCTCCTTCGGAGTCGTGGAAGATTTTTCTCTGCTCTAGTGTCACCATCTCCAAAACCTGCATTCAAGAGCACCTGTCAGAGTCCTATGCTAATTATAAAACCATCTTTTGAAAAGCTTACAAGTAAAAGCAGTTTTAATAGAGCTCTATTATTTTTAAAGTCATCCCTTTTTTCACTGAGATAAATGCAATTCTGGTTGTGATTGCTTCCTTTGGAAAGACTCATCAGAAACTAAAAAAAAAAAAAAATGCAGCTGTTTGTCTCTTATCTACCTGTGAACTGGAAGCTCCCTCCCTGCTTTGAGTTGTCCCGCCTTTCTGGACTGAGCTAGTGTACATCTTACTACATATATTGATTGATGTCTCCCATCTTCATAAAACATGTAAAACCAAGCTGTGCTCTCATCACCTTGGGCACATGCGGCTGAACCTCCTGTGGCTGTGTCATGGACACACATGCTTAACTTTGGCAAAATGAACTTTCTATATTGACTGAAACCTGTCTCATATATTTGGGGTCTTCAATACAAAATGTCATCTCCAGAACTGGAGCCAGAACACAGTGACGAAGAAGTTACTCAACTCCTTTCAATATCTTAAGACACTTTTTAGGTGTAATGGTGCTTTGTAAACTGTATATTGCTATATAGATGATCAAAATTCTGAATTTTTAAATAAAGATGAACTTATCAGGTATATCTTATATAAGCAGAAAAGGGATTTTGAATAGGTCTCATAATTACATTTTTATATTAGCCTGAAGGAGCAATAATTAATACTATTTACACTATAAATTTGATATCTCCTTCTACCTACTATGCTTTCTCTACCTTCCTAATATCAAAGTATCTTTTAGAAACACACACATGTATATATGTATGTCTGTCTATCATCTATCATCTATCTATCTTTATTTGATTGAGACAGGGTCTCTGTCACTCAGGCTGGAGTGCAGTGGCACAGTCTGTTGGCTCACTGAAACCTCTGCCTTTCAGGCTCAAGCAGTTCTCCTGCCTCAGCCTCCTGAGTAGCTGAGACTACAGGCACACAAAATCAAGCCTGGCTAATTTATTTATTTTTTGTAGAGATGAGGGTTTTTTCCATGCTGCCCAGGCTTGCCTCAAACTTCTGAGCTAAGGTTATCTGCACGCCTCGGCCTCCCAAATTGCTACCATTACAGGCATGAGCAACCATGCCCAGCCCTAGAAAGATGAATTTGTATTTTATCTACATGTTCTTATTTCCCGCATACTCCACAATTCAGTGCAATTTCAACTCCTATCACTGTAATGAATCTGCATTTTCAAATATCACCAGTTCCCCTCATATTGCAAGAATGCAATATTTTTAGTTCTTATTTTTCTAGGCTTCTCTGCTCTTTTGATCCATAAACAGCCTTATTTACCCTTGAAACTTTCTCTATTTTTGGTTTGTAATCTTAGTACTCTGTCTCAATTTTGAAATTTTGTATATGATACATGGAACAATTTGCAGTAAAGACTTTGTTTATAGTTTGATATGTATGTGTTTAGGTACCACACACATATACATGTACAAGTATGTAAAATTTTAAAGCTTTTAACTATGCCTTTTAAAATATAATTGCTCAAAATACTAAACAAATCTATATGTTATATTAGATTCATCTTCTGAATCTACGGCAACCTTTATGAAAAAGAAACTGATATTGATTGCCTTGTATATATAGTTATATTTTTCTACAATTATTGACCTAGAATAATTAACCCTTTATGATAATTGTAATCTTTAACCAACATAATCAACTTTTTTTTTCTTCAGACCAAGTAATAGTAGCAAATAAAAAATGTTAAGAAATATTTTGCTGTTTATTTTTCCATGAATAAATATTTTGGATTATTTTAGCAATTTTGTAGAAGCAATAACAAATATACACATGCATGCATACACACATACATGGGTGTTTAAAATATCATCTGATATAGTTTGGATGTTTGTGTTCTCCAAATCTCATGTTGAAGTGTGATCCTCAATGTTGGGTGATGGGTCTAGTGAGTGGTATTTGGGTCATGATGTAGGGTCCCTCATGAATGGCTCAGCGCCGTCCCCATGGTAATGGGTGAGTTCTCACTGTATAAGTTCACGTGTGAACTAGCTGTTAAAAAAATGTGGCATCCCTCCCCTTGCTCCCTCTTGCTTATCTCTTGCCATGCGTTCTCTATCCACTGGCTCTGCTTGCCTTCTGCAATGAGTGAAAGCGCCTGAGGCTTCACTGGAAACAGATACTGTCGCCACGCTTCTTGTACAGCTGGCAGAACCTTGAGCCAAATAAGCCTCTTTTTAAAATAAATTAATTACCCAGCCTGGAGTATTCCCTTATAGCAAAGCCAACAGACTAAGATATCATCTAAAATCACTTGTATTTTTATTGTTAACCTATTTCGTCTGTTGTCATTTTAAGAAATAGCAATTAAAATATGTAGTAAGCAGTATTTTTTAAATTGTCTGGAATTTCATATAATTAAACATTTTAAAAATATGTCCATTATTATAAATAATTGCTTAATTTTATACATATTTTTAAATTTTAAACAACTTGTGAAAATAACCTTTTTAAACTCATTAAATCAATGTGGGAATTACAGAATATTTGAATTGCAAGGAAATTAACCTTGATCTTGAATTAACCAAAATATTTTGCTAACATTATCTGTACATGGAAAACTAATATTATGAAAACTTTGAATTATGCCAAATGTCTTGTTTTATCTTGAAACTAAAGTCATTTCTTATTTATCTTGTAGCTATAGTAGCAAAGACTATCATGTATATATACTTTTCAGTGTCCACAAAAAGACAGTTTAATATCTTTGCTTTACTGTTTTCATTTTTAGACAATTTTGATTATCTAGATTACATATTCTTAGAGCGCATAAAAACAAATGAATTATTTTTTGATCAGATAATCAAAGTTTCATAAGAGAGGGGAAAGAAAAAATGATGAGAGCACTAGCTCCACATGAATACGAAATTATTATGACAGGAAGGAAGTTTCAGATAAATATGAAATTATCATTGTAAAAGCCTGATTATGTTATTTCTGCAAAGAGAAGGAAGAAAGTTTAGGTGTAGAAGAAGAGATTTGACATACACACATACAAAAGAGAATATCATACAGCCAGTTTTGACATGAGTTGGGCCCTTGACAATTTTAACTCATACATTTAAAAAGCCAACACTTATTAATCTTTAATGTACAGAAAAAAACCAGTCTGTCATAATAAACAAAATGATGTCTCTTTTAGACAAACATGACAGACAGTCTCATGAGAGTTTATTTGCTTTTATTCTAAGGCACTCCTCACATTGTGACATGGTAAAAACCCCATCAAACTGCATACCTCAACCATACCACAGCTTTCTGTTGAAACTGCTCACTGTAACCCTAATGTGACAGGCAAGCAGTCCAAACCCATGCCATCTTGGCCCCTGTGACTTGTAATAAGTAACTAAGGTCTGTAATTTCCACCCTACCCAGACAATGTGTAAACTGACACTTATCTTGACTTCTGTAAACCACTTAAGTAACAATCGGAATGTCCAAAGTCCCCTAGCCCTCAGAATGTCCGGAGCCCCTCACCCTCATCTCCACCCAGGAGGTGATTTATGGAATCCACTGGCCCTTGGAATGTCTGAAGCCCCTCATCCCCACCCCCTCCCCTCACCCTCACCCCCGAGGTGGTTTACGGGCATAAAAGGTGTTGACACACTCCTTTCGGAGCCACGGGTTGGAGAGACGCAAGTCCTCTGTGGCCGCCGGTAATAAAGACCCTGCAATTTGGCATACTTTTGTCTTGGTGTTGACTTTCTATGCTGGCTCCAGTACAACAACATGAGCAATTTTGGTCATGCCAAAAGCTCCCCCAAAGTGGCTACTGCTACTACTCTACCTTGTCCCTGCTGAAATGGTTCGAGTTAGAAAAACAGGCATACAATTTAGCCTTATATTAAGAAAACACAAAGGAAGTAGGCATTCAACCTGTAAAAAGCATAGTTTTAGAAGAAAATCCTGTGAAAACTGAACGATCTGTAAGAACAGCGTTTTTGTAACTTAGTGAATCTAGTGTTTAGCTAAAGGTAGATCATCGCCAATCAAGGGCCAAACAAAACTGGATTCTGGGAAGTTTAAACTAAATAGAACAATTCTCTGGAACACAATGGCAAGACTGAGGAGGAGGTCCTTTTCAGATTTCATGATGACCCCTGATAATCTTTGTCCCAAAGACCCTTGTAAGAGGAGAAATTCTGAATTCCTCAATCCCTGGAACCAGGTCAAGGATGATTTGCTGGACTACATGTCTTCATTCTATAGACTTTTATTCTTATGGACAAACAACATTCAAGACATTAGAACAGCAGACAGACTCCAGAAGCATGTATTATAAAGCTTCACAACAATTTACCAAGAAATAATACACGTCTCATCAGGTAACACAACTACTCCAAGTGACTTTATTGTATTTCTAGGAAAATAAAATAAAATCCACTGTTGAAGATCTTCAGTGAAATGTTAGAGCTCGATTCATGAGTGTGCTTTTTAGCCGTGGGCAAGGTGGAATATCAAACAGAAAGACATGGAACTCCGACATACATATTATGACTGAGTTGAGGTTCCTGGTTCAGGGCAGAGAGTAGTACATCAGCTAAATCTTAGGATAACCTCCATTTCTGTCAATGCCCTTCAAACAAAGACCACAAGGAATATGTAATTAGTTAAGTTGTATTTATCGCTCACTGCAGGAAGGAAGAATGGAACCATAGAAAGGACTTACTATAGAAAGAACTTATAAAATTTGTGCTCATGTTAGATTATTTTGATGAAGGTTTAAGGAATCAGGGTTCTGCTCTGGATTCAATGCTGTTGGGAAGCGCACTAATTCTATGATTGGCTATTTTAATAAATCTAATCTATAGGAAAGGTAGACCAGAGTGTGGCTAATGCTGTAATTAGTAAAGAAGCATCAGCCAATCATATCAGCCAGGATAGGAATGTTTGATATTTTTTAACTTGGACAATGTTTGGGTTTTGCTTATGTTCAGTAATGATTATGAAATTGTCTTTTTGTCTTGATCCATCCTGGTCAAAGAGTGGCCTTGTTTGATGTTCTACGACATTATTTATCTTCAACAGGAGAATACGAAGGCCTAGCAAAGAATGCAAAACTGTTTTGTAGCAATGCAAAGACATAGTGATCGTATCAGTTCAGCATCACGATGTCTCTGGCTGCTCTTCTCTTTTCCATCTTAATCCAAGCCATTTTTTTCCTAGGATCAGCAGACGTTATTTCTGAAGACAAATGTAGTATAAGCAATGAGTAACATTTTTCTATTTGAGAATAAATGTGTTACGAATGACCTAAAAAGTCCACATCAAAAGATTGTTGTTAAATTATCAGGAAATATCTCAAATTAGCTCCTGTATAGAAAAATGGAAGTGAGTAGATATATATGACAAAATGATATTCTTATGTCTTTTTCATAAATGGTTCAAACAGGCTTATTTAAGAGCCCATTTTGAGTGAGATTTCTAGTTAAAAGAGTCTAAATGTGAACAACATACCCATTTTTCTCAGTGCAGAAAAATTCTATAATTTACTGGAGTGATAACAGAATGGTTGCAAAGATAAAACCAAAGCTTGTACAAAAATTTTTTACCACTGGCCCAATAATAAGTCATCCTCTCTTAGTATTTTTGTTTGCCATTGATTTCTGGAGGTTGAACAAGTTTGTGACTCAGGTGTTTAAAGTTAGTTGGATCAATTAACTATCTCAGTGCCATGTTGGATTGTAGGCAGCAATGGAATTGAAGGGAACAGAAAGAAATCTGAACTCATTAAATGGATTTGGGCAAGAGGTCAGATAAACACTAAGTGTTAAGAGGACATAAATACTAGAGGGTCACATCACGTAGACCTCCAAAATGCATGTCAATTGTCAGGCCTCATGACGTTGGGTGGATAACTAGAAAACTGAAGCAAATATACTGCCTCAGCCATAAGTAACGGGCACAGTTACTGAGGCAACTTCGGGCACTTTTGTACTGCTAATGGTGTGCTTGGCCTGAAGTGTTAGTTGCGTGACTGGTGAGAGGGAACCAGAAAAACCGTATAAAGATGATCCCATAAATAAACTGCTAGATTGACTAAAATGCACAACTGGAGTAGAAAGCTCAGAAAACAAATTGCTCTAAGACACAGCTTTCACTTTCTCTGATAGCGGTGGTATTATTTAGTCAGCATTTTCTTTTTAGCAACCTCCTAGAATGGGTTCTTATGCTTCTCATGTTGTTTCTGCTTCTTGCAGAGTCTCTGGCACGGTTTTAAAGAATAACTACTTTCTCATGGGAATAATCAATGTACCAGAAACTATATTAGAGACTTTAATCATTTTTCATTCTCACAACAATCTGGCAAATTAGGCATTGCTCCCATTTTACAAAAGGAAATAGACGTTCAAAGAAGTTAAGTGTCTTGGTTTCAAACTGAATCCTGGGTTTTCTTGCTCCTCTATTAAGCTGCCTAGATTTCTCATTACACCACTGCTTGTTCTAAGACTTCACAATTTTGAGGCACCTTTTCTTGATTGCCTGAGTAAAAATGTCACCTTTACAGACCAGGCAGTTCTTCACCTGAGCCTCTGTCTCCCACAGTAGCTCCTTAGGGGTATAAGTTTCCACCAGTGACAAGCACAAACCAAGATAAAGAAAACAACCACTACTTTAGGGAGTCATCTAGTGACTCTTCCCTCTGTGGGTTTTCTTGCCTCTCAGCCACTTCCTGTGAGCTACTGGGCTCCCCTGTCTGCTCAGTTTTCCACCTCCAACATCACTTTCAAATGTATTTTGAGTAATGTGAATTTGAATATGGTAACATGGTGTAGTAAGTGGCACATATGTATTGAATTGCAGGACTATTTAAGCTTCTAGAAATCACATTTTAATTTTTAATTTGGTGAAACAGAGACACAGAAAGAACTTGTAGCAGAGGAAGATGACAGAACAGAAGGCTCCACTGGTCGTCCCCCTCACAAGGACACAAAATTAACAAATATCTACACAAAAAAGGCAACTTCATAAGAAACAAAAATCAGGTGAGCACTCACAGTGCCCAGTTTTATCTTCATATCCCTGAAAGAGGCATTGAAGAGGCAGAAAAACAGGCTTGAATTACTGACACCACCCCTACCCTCCACCAGCAGTTCCAGAGTGGTGCGTATATAATACATATTTATATATATTTTTATATATATGACATGTATATAAATTATATATATATATGACTCTTTTTAACTTTTATTTTAAGTTCAGGGGTACAAGGGAAGATTCGTTTCATAGGTAAACTTGTATCATGGGAGTTTGTTGTATAGATTATCTTATCACCAAGGTATTAAGCCATTAGACCCATTAGTTGTTTTTTTTTCTTTGGTCCTCTCCCTCCTCCCACCCTCCACGCCTCCACGCCTCCATGCTACAAAAGGCACCAGTGTGTGTTGTTCCCCCCATGTGTTCATGTGTTCTCATCATTTAGTTTCCAATTGCAGGTGATAACATAGGGTATTTTGTTTTCTGTTGCTATGTTAGTTTGCTAAGGATAACGACCTCCAGCTCCACCCATGTCCCGGCAAAGAACATGGTCTCATACTTTTTGTGACTGTATAATATTCCATGGTGTATATATAGCACATTTTCTTTATCCAATCTATCAATCATGGGTATTCCACGTCTTTGCTATTGTGAATAGTGCTGCAACGAACATATGCGTGTATGTGTCTTTATGATAGAGTGATTTAAATTTCTTTGGGTATATACACAGCAATGGGATTAGTGGGTTGAATGGTATTTCTGTCTTAGAGGAATTGCCACACCATCTTCCACAATGGCTGAACTAATCTACACTCCCACCAACAATGTTTAAGCATTTCTTATACTCCACACCTTGCCAACATCTGTTATTTTTTGACTTCTTAATAATAGCCATTCTGACTGGTGTGAGATAGTATCTCATTGCAGTTTTGCCAGTTTTGCTTTCCATGTTTCTAATGATAAGTGATGTTGAGCATTTTATCATCTGATTGTGGACCACAGGTATGTCTTTTTTTTTTTTCTTTTTTGACATGGAGTCTCACTCTGTCACCCAGGCTCCAGGCTGGAGTGCAGTGGCACGATCTCAGCTCACTACAACCTCCGCCTCCCAGGTTCAAATTACTCTCCTGCCTCAGCCTCCTGAGTAGCTGAGATTACAGGCGCCCACCACCACATCTGGCCAAATTTGTATTTTTAGTAGAGAGGACATTTCACCATGTTGGTCAAGCTGGTCTTGAACTCTTGGCCTCAGGTGATCCACCTGCCTTGGCCTCCCAAAGCGCTGTAATGACAGGCATGAGCCACCACACCTGGCTGTATGTCTTCTTTTGAAAAGTGTCTGTTCATGTCTTTTGCTCACTTTTTTTTTTTTTGTGGTTGTTGGTGGGGTATTTTTTGTGTAAATTTGTTTAAGTTCCTTATAGTTGCTGGATATTTGACCTTAGTTGAATGTATAGTTTGCAAAAATTTTCTCCCATTCTGTAGGTGGTCTGTTTATTCTGTTGAGAGTTTTTCTTGTTATGCAGAAACTCTTCAGTCTAACTAGATCCCAACTGTCAATTTTTGCTTTATTGCAATTGCTTTTATCATTGTCTTCATAAAATCTTTGCCCGTGCCTTTTCCCTGAATGGCGTTGCCTAGGTTGTCTACCAGTATTTGTATAGTTTTTGGTTTTACATTTAAGTGTTTAATCCCTCTTGAGTTAACTTTCATATATGGTATAAGAAGGGGTCTGGTTTCAATCTTCTTCCTATGGCTAACCAGTTATCTCAATCATTTATTAAACAGAGATTCCTTTCCCCATTGCTTGTTTTGTCAGGGTTGTCAAACATTAGATAGTTGTAGGTGTGCAGTCTTATTTCTGGATTTCTCTATTCTGTTCCATTGGTCTAGGTGCCTGTTTTTGTACAAGTACCATCATGTTTTTGTTACTGTAGCCCTGTTGTATAGTTTGAAGTTAGGTAGCATGATGCTTCCAGCTTTGTTCTTTTTGCTTAGGTTTGCCTCCACCTCCTTGGCTCCAGCGATTCTCTGACTTCAGCTTCCAGAGTAGCTGAAGCTACAGGTGTCTGCCATGCCTGGCTAATTTTTGTATTTTTGGTATAGAAGGGGTCTGACCATGTTGCCCAGGGTGGTTATGAACTCCTGGGCTCAAGGGGTCCATCCACCTTCGCCTTCCAAAGTGCTGGGATATCAGGCGTGAGCCACCACACCTGGCTCTAAAAACTGGAAAATTTTTAAGGAGTAAGAGGTGAGCTACCAAGACATATTGAGCATCAGTCTTGGTATGTATAAATTTAATTCTATAATATTTCAGAGAAAATCCTTCTGTGCATGTTGAAGGAAAATTAAATTGCAAATAGTTGTATTTAACATAATTTTTAAAATTTAAAAATTTTATTTACATGTATTTAAAAAGAAGATTATAACTTATAAAGAATCTATGTAGTCAAAATATTTATCACATGGATGCAGAATGCATGAAATATGTCAAAAACTACTGACAAATAACAAGTAAATGGAATAACAGCATGCTATTTCATCACTTTATTCCAGTTTCTGTGAAGCCTCTATGAACATACATTTCTGTCAGTTCATGCCACTTTTTAATAAAAAAGCAACTGAGTACACAGTGGCCTCATCCTGAATTATAAGCCCCACATCACGTGTCATTACCATCTTCAAGTCACAAAATGTTATTAAGAGCTTTTCTAATTTTTACAGAGAAAGCCTGAGCAAGAACAAAATAATTTGAAGTTGGATGCAAAAAGCACGTCCATCTTCAAATCTGTATTAGGCTTCTGAAGGCAGCAGCAGAAATTTCTAGAATAAAACCAAAAGCTCCACATTTGGCTCTGGAAGCGGCATATCCTCATGAGAATATGGGGCTCACCTGACCAGCTTTATTTTCCTTGCTGTGTTATTTTCTCTTTATGTTGGAACCTCTTGCTCCAATTTCACACAACAGTCTTATGTGTGCTGAGGTGGACAGCTGATAGAAAATGCATGGAGGCATGATGGGTAACTGGACACTGCTACTTTAGATATAAGATGCATCGCCATAAAATACGATTAGCTCATTACATTTCAGGCAACCTATACTGTGGGAAAACTCAAAAACCTGTAACTTTCCTCATTCACAAGGGAATCAAGGTATTTTAGCCCCCTACAAAGAAACCAGCCCCCTCTCTCCAGAGGAGGACCATAGGCCATACAGGAAAGAGCTAAGAGCCACATAGGGTAGAGCAGGGAAATCTGAGAAATGTTCTGCAGGTAAGCAGATTTCTTCCTTGTGGCACGCACACACACACACACGCAGTGTAGCAGCAGAACAAGGTCAGTGTAGCAGCAGATAAAAAGAACCAAAACAGTAGCAGTGGCAAGACAATGCAGGAAAGAATGTGCCTAGGCAGCATCCCAGTGAACAAGAAAAGAAGAGAGCTTAATATTTTAAAAAGAGTATTAAAGTAATTACATTTTCAAATAGATTTTTCCATTATTGATTCATTTTGGAGGCCACGAATGTCATGCATAACAAAAACATTATAACTTATTTGTATGTATATAATACTAGAGATCAGGCATTTTCATGCACCCCCTTTATTACTAAAACATAAAATCAATCCTTTTCTTCTGTTGCTTTTGGTTGCAACTACAGTGATTCAGTCATCAAGATTATTTTGGTATCAAATGACACATCAACTCAAACTACAGGAAGCCATTAAATGGAGTTCTACTAGTTTATGAAACCAGGTAGGAGGGACAGGATTTTGCCAGAAACGATAAATGAGCATTTAGGAAGCTTTTGCACTTTTTTCCTTGAGTCGCCCTTCAATTGTAGGCAGAAAAAATAAAACTGCCAGGGTAACTTGACATTTTGGTTAATAACACAGGGACATTGCTGATCACAGTTCATGACTTTTACTTTGAGCCTTCTGTATTTACCACCAAGTAGGCCCTGCTCCCTCACCAAAATTATAACTAAATGGAATCATAAGAAATAATGAATATGCAAAATTATTTCATTTGGGATTTGTAGCGGCAGTAGCAAACTAGCGCAGCTATCCTCACATGCTTTGTGAATTTACTGTAGTCTCTGGAATTTCAGTCGTGTCTGGTCAATTTTTTCCATTTCAATCCAATATAATGCTATGTTTCTGAGTGGGTGTCATTTTTTAAATCACAGATCTCAATCCCTCCTACACACATACAGACCTTTGAAAACACTTATGCAATTTTGAGTTTGTTACATCAATTCACTGGGAATGGGCTGAGGTTGAAGTGAATAGGGAGCACCATAACCCTGGAACAATTTATTTCCAGGAAAAAAGAAAAGAAAGATGCTTTTATCAAAACCAGAGATGTCAGGGGAAAGAGTTGAAAGAAATGTAAATTATTAGAGTATTTTAAACCTGTGATTAAAAATATTGCCAAATTTTAGGAAAGGTTTTGTGCCCTGGGAGCAGAGAGGGTCCATCCAGGCCCCATCTGGGAGACCAACAGGGTCTGCTTATGGCAGAATATCCTGCGTTGGGCTACAATGAGGAGAGTGTGTCGATGTGAGAGACAGAAAGGTAGAGAGAGGAAGGCAAATCATAAGTTGGTGAAAGCTGGATGGTAGCCCATTGCTTGTTTCCAGAGGAGATAAAATGTTGCGTACACTACTGCCACAAGCTAAAGGCTCAGGCCATGGGCCATGTGGCCAGGTATATCTTTTTTGCCCAAAATATATTAATGTCTTATACTTTAATAAAAGTGTGTTTTTTCCTTTTAAATTTACATTGATTAGCCATTTTGAAATCTATCAAGGATGCAGAAAAGAATTACAAACACCCAGGTACTCTCCCAGATTGAAGGATGTTAATGAACCCCTGGGCCATTTACCTAGATTGAGGATGGGGTGCAATAGCAGAGATCCAGACACTGCAAGTTGATCACCAAATCCTGTCTTTTTTTTTCAATTCTTTCCTTCTTCTGAAGTAAAAGAACCCCTGATTTAGTTGTAAATAGGGCTCCCCAGAAATAAAGGCTCTATGTCTCATCCTCCTTTCCAGCAATGTGTGACAGTGTAATAAAGTTATGGACAATGGGATGTGAGTAGAAGGGTCACCTCCTCCTTCTTTTTCCTTTGCTTCACACTGGAATAAAGACTTAGCGAAGTGGTGAGCCATATTGGACCATGCTGTCTGATTCAATGCATTAAAAACAGGAGGATAATAAGAGAGAAGAAATCTGAGTCTCTGACCCTGTGTATCACTCACGGCAGCTATTAATTTCTCACATAAATCCTATTATGTAAGAAAAAAAAACTTTAATCTTGTTTAAGCCACTCAACTTTGGGTCTCTATTCTAACAACCACATCTAGATTCTAACTAAATATTCACTATGTGCTTACTATACACCAGGCACTCTTCCCGGCCTTGAAGATAAAGTAATTACTAAATGGCCCAAAATCCTTACTCTCCCAGAGCTTACATTTTAGCAGTGGAGACACATAATGGCAACAGAAGTTGAATATAGAGGATGTGAGATGATGGTGCAAAAGGCTATGGAGAAAAATATACTGAAGAGAGGAAGGATGGTGTGGGAGCTGCAATTTTAGATGAGGTAGCTTGAGAAGGTCTTGGTGACATTTCAGTAAATATGTAAAGGCAGTGAATAAATGAACCATGTAGATATCTAAAAGAAGAACATTCCAAAATAGAAGAACAGTAAATGGAAACAAGAGCCTTGAGGCAATAATATGCCTATTGTCTGTGAGTAACAACAAGGTCCATGAAACTAGGTAGGAAAGCCGTAGGATATGAGGTCACAGAGCAAAGTGACACATGGAATAGAGCTCTGTAGCCCGTTATAAGAATGTTGATGGCAAATGAATGGGTGTAGTATAAAGTGGTCATATTCCAGATACATTATACAATTTCAGGCAGTGGTATTTCCTAATGGGTTTGATGTGGGGTGTCAGAGAGAAAAAAGAAGGGTGAGTCCAAGTTTTTTTGCCCAGAGCAATTAAGGGAATGCGGTGTAATTTCCTGAAATAAGGAAACCCATGAAAGGAGCAGATTGAGCCGGGAAAATCAGGTCTTTGGTTTTAGACAGATTAATTTTGCAATATCTAACAGACATCCAGTTGTAGATGTTCGACGACTAGCTAAATATGTGAATCAGGAATTCTGCACAGGAGGCTAAGCAGAAGATATAAATCTCAGGGAGGGGGGCGGGCATCAGAATATAGGTGGCATATAAAGCCATGATCCTGGGTGAGGCAATATAAGAACTGTAAATAGAAAAGTTGAACCAGCCTATAGTTGTAACACCCTGAACCTGCCTTATCTTAGCTGATCTTTGAAGCTAAGCAGCGTTGGACCTGGTTAGTACTTGGATGGGAGAAAAGTGAAAACATTCAAGTCCTGGACACTTCAATGTTTTCAAGCTGAGGAGATAAGGAGGATCCAGCAAGGGAGATGGATAAAGAGCAATCAGAAAGGGAGGAGGAAAACCAGGAGAGAGCACTGTCCCAGAAGTCAGGTGATGATAGCATTTCAGAAAGTAGAGAGTAATCAACTGTGCTCACTACTATTAAAAAATCAAATAACAAGAGGAATAAGAATGCGCTATGGGATGGAGAAACGTGGATGGAATTTGGTAACTCTCACATGGCTGCCTCAGTGAATCTATCATTTTATTATTTTCATCACATAAGGATCATATTATCTCAGAATAAGCAGGATACAACGTCATTCAACCAAACATGTAACTCGGATTACAGAATCCATGAAAGCTGCTTGTTCAGCCTTTCTTTAAGCATGTCCGGTGGCAGGTAGCTTTCAACTATGTGAGACAATCATTCCTGTCCCTTGCATTGAATATGTGTGCATGATTCAAATTTCTGCTTTTGCGGTCATACAATGTCAATTACTGCTTCCAGGTGTACAGAGGGCACTTCTGTTATTTTGAAAAACCTCACATGCTTTAACTTCCATCAGATATTATCTTTCTCAGGGTGGCACCTGAAAGTAGGATAACAGCCCCAAGGCAGCCACTGCCCAGGTTCAGGGGGATCCCGCTTTGGTCTGGCTTATCTCACCACTCCATTCCTCAAGGTCACACAGTAAAAGAAGCTCCTCTCAAGTGCACCTGATCTCTGCTCACTGTTCCCAACTTTCACCTCCAAATATGGCTCCTCTCCTCCAGACCACAATTTTGTGATTGGCTGTCATTCCCCCTCATCTGTTACCATCTGCCCACCTCATGCCTCTTCTATTACCAAGCCATTGCAAGTTCCTTCTCTAAACTAATTAGAGGTCAGATGTTCACAACTTTGTGATTGGTTTACCTGGTCTGCAGTCCTTACTCCAAGTGCACAATTGAGACAACCTAGGTACTTCCCAGATACTCCTACCAGTGACCACTGAATCCAGTGCCACCGCAAATATTACTCCATAGCCTAAACCCCAACCTACCCTAACACAGGATCAGGGCATAGAGTTAGAGAATGTGGCCATCCCACTATAAAATATTATTGTCACAAGCTCACTCTGGTAGGTATGAGGACGACTTCATCCCAGTTATTATGTCTACCTGATAACCACGGGTGAGAGCATCTTCCAGAATAATAATAGGTACAAAGGGAGGGTAGAGATAACATGAGTTGGTAGAAGTCACTAGTTGTCTGATTTCCCACACATTCAGAAAACTTCTCCAGAGGACTTATCAATATCAGCCCAGTGCTATTCAGCCTTGAATGGAAGTCAAGTCACTTTGAAGAGCAGGATCCTTTGAAGAGTAGACCAACAGATGATCCATTGATTATCTGTGCTCCAATATCATTAGAATGCCGTAAGACATTTTTGTTCTAAGCTTAGCTAGTCCCAGGATAGAGAAGAGCCAACGTAATCTGAAGTGGCTCTATGCTGAGTAAAGCAATGCCCATATAGAACCAAATCTTTGCTCCTATCTCACTCCCTTTCTCCATTACTAGCTACTTAAAAATAAAAATTTAAAAAAAAAAACCTCTTTCAACAAAACACTCAATTACATACATGCCCTGTTCTGCCTTCCTGGGTTGATACATGCTTTTCAATGGATATTATTACTTCCGCAAACTCATCTCTTACAATGATTAAACTTACATACATGAGCAGTCAGCTTTTATTTGTGTCATTTCTCCAGGCCCTATTCTTAGAACTCACAGTCATTCTCTCTCTCTTTTTTTTTTTTTAAGGAAAATGAAAGCAAGTTTATTAGAGAAGTAAAGAAAAAAAGAATGGGCTACTCCAAAGGCAGAGCAGCCAGAACTAACAGTCATTCTCTCTGCTTCAGCCCCACTAGCTGAGCCTCTTAGCCTTGAACTAATCACAGACTAAAGGTTGACTACTTTGCCTTTGTTTTACCCAAGGAGTAGCCCCCAGAATAGCAGCCTTTCTTAAAGAGCATAAACCGCAGAGCAGAACCTACGCACACCATTGGCAATCCAGCTTTCCCAAAGCACTCAACACTGCCTTCTTCCTCACATTCCTACATATCCTAACACCAAATGCATCTAAATATATTTCCAGAAAGCTTTAGGTAGGCAGTTTCTGTATCGTCAGATTTTTTTCAAGTTTGTAAAAGTAATAGTTATATTTAGTTATACTTGTAGTCATATGGTAAGTTATTATTAGTTATGGTTGGTTACAAACGCTACCTTTTATGGGTACCAGCTATAGTTGTAATCAATTATGGCTAGTATTATAAGTACTAGCTAGTTGTGGTTGTTGGTTGTAGCTGCAAACTAGTTGCAGTTTCTGGTTTAAAACTGCTAACTAGCCATTGTTACTAGGCACAGTTACTAACTAGCTGTGGTTACTGTGCTGTGGCTAAAAACTAGTGGTAGTTATTGGATTGTGGCTGCTAACTAGTCATAGTTAACTAACTGGTTAACAGTAACTGACACCAAATTTGTGGCTGCTATTTAGTTCTGCTTATCATGTTGGGCTACTAACTAGTTGAAGTTTTCTAGTTTGTGGTCATTAACTAGCTGGGATGGCTGGGTTGAGAATAATTTGTACTTACCAGTTCATGACTGCTAACTAGTCACGGCTACAACGTGTTGCTACTAAAATGTAGTTACTCACTTCTTACTGTTGACTAGTGCTGGTTACATTGTTGAAGGTGATAAACTGTAGTTGTGAATTTGGGACTACAAACTATTTATGATTGGTGCTTTGTGGGTGCTAAGTACTCGTGGTTTCCACTTTGTGGTTTTGTGGCCTCTATGGAGTTGTAGTTACTATGTGTTCTTGTTAACCAGTTGTGGTTACTGACTGTGGCTAAGAACTAGTTGTGGCTTCTAGTTATGGCTAATTGGGGTTGTGGTTAGTTATACTTAGGTTTGGTGTACTTGTGATTGGTTGTAGTTAAAGCTGATTATGGGTATAGTAAGGTAGGGTTATAGGATTAGTTAGTGGTAGTTGTATTTATAATTATAGTTTTTGGTTATAACTATAGTTGTATATAGTTACACTGTGAATTGTTATAAGTCGTTAGAGTGTTATAAAGCGTTAGAATGTTAGAGTTGCAGTCATTTAAACTGGAATGTAATCTATTTAATTACAGAACCAGATATTCCAAAACTTTCATGATCCGTCATCACTGAACAACATACTTTTACTATTTAATTCTACTACATTCATTTGGAAGTAGTTCTAAAATATTAAAGTAAGTCATACTTGTGAAATCAGTCACAATTAGCAGAAGTAGTTCCAAAATATTAGAGTAAGTCATACTTGTGAAATCAGAATTAGCATTACTAATAATAGAACTTCAAAGCTTAGGATGGCATAATTTTGATATTCACACAATGCATGTGTGTACATATGTGTGTATGTATTCATTCTAGGCTATATAAAAAATATAGCCCTGGGTTATATTGTGATTGGCCTTCATTCATTCATTCAGCAAATATTTTTGAAGCTCCTGCTTTGAACAAAGCACTATTCCAGAAGTGTGAAATGTATCAGTGAACAAAAGAAAGATTATTGTCCTAATCTTCTAGGGGCATGAGGCGGACAAGAGACTGTGGGCACAATGAATGAGTCAATTATATAATAGGTTCGGAGGTCATACGTTCTGTGGAATAAAGAAAAAACACAGTAGGGTAGAGCAACATGGATGTGCCTTGGGGTGACAGAAGCCTGCAATTTTAAGAAAGGTGGCCAGCGTAAGCCTCAATGAAAATGTGGCATTTGACCTGAAAAGTGTAAGAGGGTCAGTGCCGTGGATGTATTGAGAAGAATCATCCCAGGATGAAGCAGCAGCCAGTGCAAAGGAGCTGTGCTGTGCTCACTCAAGCCCCATGTCACCTGTGGGTAAGAGCAGACAATGGGAATAGACATTCTTTAGTGTCCCATCTGCCTCTGAAGGGTTGTGAAGCTGGTCAGAAGAAGAAGTCGGCAAGATCAGCTGCTTGGCCACTCTTTTTTAACTTGCTTTTTAATGTCTCAGATTACTTGCAGGTGATGTGCTTGTATTATGTAGAAAAGCAGACCTTTCTTGGTGTCTGAGGTTTTAGGCCTACCACCTGAAATCTGAACAGACAGGAGGTATATTCTTCCACCTAAGAATCTTGGGAAATGGCATTGGACCTGACCTACTTGTGATTCCTCATTTGAGTTGATTAGGTTTCCTATGCTCTTTATATCTAGAAACTGGCTCTGAAACTACAAGCCACAGGAGTCAGGAAGACAAATAACAAAGTCTGGATTGGTATGTAGTTAAGTTCATTACTGGAAAAAAACCCCTCGCGTTATTTTGCCTCCTTGTACTGGGTCAAGCATAGAACAGTATGTAACAAGAGCACATTTGTATGGCAAGTACAGTAGGTATCACATATATTTCTTAGAATTCCTTATTTTGGGAGAAAAGTAAATATTCAGTTTCAATCTTGGTTTCTGAAAATATGTGTAATTGAAATTATTTCTGTAACAAGGAAGAAGATCTTTGGTCTAGTATATGAAGTATGATTGTATAATAATGAGAAGAGAGCTTTAGTGATTCAATTCAGCCAATATTTATCATCTACTGTATGAAAGATACTGCACCAGCCAAAAAAGGCTGCAGCTTTAGGTTCTGACTTAAAGGGATTTGGGGACATGGAACACAAAGGCATATCACTGGGGGATCAAAATTTCTCTAGTGTTGTCCACAGTAGGAAAATGAAAAGGATACTCAGATAATACTGGGAACTCACCTCGAGGGAAGAGAAAGTTAGTATCCACTTTGGAATAAAGGTCCGTGTTGGACCTAAGCAGGTAGATCAGCAAGATGGTATTCCAAAATAACTTATGTACATTTATTCACAGAAGGGCTCAGAAAGTCAAAAGAATCAGGAATCTTTCTGAGACTGTAAGATCTATAGCTATTTCGTGTCTCAAGGTTGGTTGAAACGGCTATAATTCCTTGGTGGAAAGCCATCTTCCCCTTCAGGAATATAGAACACAGCTGTAGGAAACTGCATGAAAAGATGCTGATTTTGAAGGATCTGAACATTGCGATGGCTGCCTAGGAGCAATGTAAACCACCCAGGCCCACAGGGAAGGAAGCACAGTCACAATACTGCATGGATGCCTAGAGCCAACCAAGTATCTGTGATCGTATTCAAGACTGGTGCAGCCTTCAAACATTCAGACCACTGTCATCATCAACCAGCAAAGACAGTGCAACAAAATCCACAAGTATTTTGAGCAATGGTGACACCATCATTTATCGTCCAAAGTCAAAAGCCTCATGCAAATACAAGGATACTCAGATAATGCTGGGAACTCACCTCGAGGGAACAGAAAGTTAGTATCCACTTTGGAATAAAGGTCCATGTTGGACCTAAGCAGGTAGATCAGCAAGATGGTATTCCAAAATAACTTATTTTTATGTTTTATTTTGTACTTAACACCATCATTTTGTAATAATAACTAACTCATGCCTTAATAGGGCTTTATATTAAACACAGCATTCTCTCATCTTTAATCTCATGTAATCTGTATAAAAATTCCATGATGCAATGCAGGCAAGGCAGAAAACATCTCTGAGGCATGGATTAAAGGACACTCAAAGACATCAATTGATTTGCACAAATACTTAGTACTAATAAGTAAAGAAGCCAAAATTCGGTTCAGTTCAACAAACACGGCACATCCTACAGGCTTACTACATGGTAGGCACAGTATAAGATTTAGGGAACTAGAAAGAAGAATAAAATAAGACAAAATCTTGAGGACCTCCCCTACTGGTAGAGCAGCAGACATGCAAACTTCTAATTCCAATGCAATGACCTAAGTGCTCAGACATGTGAAGACCCACTAGGAGCACAAAGAAGGGTCACCCAATATGGAGGGTCGGGTGCCATCAGCAAAAGCTTCCTGGAAGAGACGATATCTCACCTGAGTCTTAGAGACTGAGCAGCGGCTAGCCAAGTGAAAATGGGTTGCTTACAGTACCGCAGGATAGGGACAGCTAGTAGGAGAAGGCAGGATGGCTTGTCTGAGAAATATCAAACCCGTATTGCTATGCTAATTTGGGGAGTGCATTCCCATACATAGCAGACGATGGGGAGAAACTGAGACCAAGTGGCAGGGAAGGAGCCAAACCAAACGTTCAGGAATGATCCTTGGCACATATACCGCATATAGTTAATCTGTCCAAGTAACTCCAATATGCAGACAGGGTGAGGATTCCTGATACGGACTATCTGTAGACCATGGTTTTTATGTTTTATGTTTTTATGTTCACCTGCGTACCCTGTTAAAAATGGAAATTGCCTAAGTACTTCTCACAGATAGTCTGCTTCATCAAGTCTGAGGTACTATTTTGGTATATACATTTCTAAGAGAGAGCAGATAACTCTGATGTAGGCAGTAGCCAGAGTATGCCACAGGTGACCCTCATCCATATAAACATATCCAGCTTCAATATATCAAAATTTCCAAATCTGTATTTCCAATTAGATCACCTTTCTGTAGGTCTAGACTTACGTATTCAACCTCCTATTAGGAAGCTTCTCGTGGATGGACCACAAGTACTTCAAATTCAATTTGTTCAACAGTGAGCCTATTATCTTTCTGCTTCCATGTACTGCTTATCAGTGTTCCCAATTACAGTACTGAAAGCCGTCCAATGGCTCCCCGTTGCACTCAAGTTAAAATCTAAAACCCATGGTAGCCTACCAGGCCCTGAATGAGCTGGCTTCTAAGCACCTGTCCACTTTCACCTATATCATGGTCTCCGTTCCATGTCTTCTACTCTCAGAATTATGAACTTCTTTCAATTATATCAAAATACCCTGTTCTCTCACAAGCTGGCCTTTACTGTGTTTTTGGTTCTGGCATCATGCTTCACTGCTTAATTCCTGTATATTCCTTAATTGCAGTAAATGTCGTTTCCTCCAGGAGGTCTTCCTACCCTTTACTATGTATTCGTCTGCATAAGGGTCATAACAGTTGTTATTTGCCCCCTCCTTTTTTTGGAGATAGTCTTGCTCTGTCGCCCAGGCTGGAGTGTTGTGGTACAATCTCAGCTCACTGCAACCTCTGTCACAGATTCAAGCGATTCTCCTGCCTCAGCCTCTCAAGTAGCAGAGATCACAGGCATGCGCTGCCACACCTGGATAAGTTTTATAGTCTTAGTAGAAACCAGATTTCATCATGTTGGCCAGGCTAGTCACAAACTATGTTATTTGCCTTTTCACTGTACTGTAGCCCAGCCAAACTGTGAACTCAGTTAGGGAAGAGCCTATGTTTGTCTGTTTCAATATAGCATCCCCAGTAACTAATACAATGTCTGGCCTATAGAAAGCAATAGATAGGTATTTTGAGCAGAAAAGACAAAAGTTGTTTCCAAATAGTTATATTTGGGAAAAGAATGTGTGCTAAGGAATATACAGAATTCAGACGGAGATTGAAGTGCACAGATGTTAATCACAGTGGTGTACAGCATAGCTAAAAATTGGAAAATTTTTTCAAATGTTCATCAATAGGAATAGGGATAGGTAACTATGGTACGTACCCATGTGAAGTAATGTCATATATGTTCTAAAAAGATGGCTGATTGTAAATATTCTCTAATTAAAATATCAATTTCACATCTAGCAAAATTACTTATGAAACAAAATAGTCTTGGATTTGTTATTGTTTTAGAAACTATACAAGGAGAATGGGAGAAAGCCCTTTTCACCTAGAATTCTATATCAGTCAAGGTTTAATCAGGGAAATAGAAGCCACTGGATACACTCTTATTCAAAAGGTTGTTTCTTTCTATCAGACTTAGGAGAATTAATACAAGAATCAAAAGTGCCAGAGAAGAGACCAAGGAAGTCAGCGAAGACACCCTACCCAGTAACAAAAGACAAAAGCAGGTTGTTCTGAAGTGCTTTCCGGAAATCCCTCAGGATGCAAGTGATTCTGAAGAAACTCCCCCACTAATTGGTTTCAAGCCTTTTGCCTTTCCATGTCTGCCTGTAATTGCCTCTTGAAAATAATGTCGTCTATATATCTTCTGCATTCTAAATCATGTGCAGTGACCTTGCTCTTGGTGGACATTAATCTGTAAATATGTGGTGAAGAAAATTCTGGATAAAAAGGAGTAGTTGCCGGCTTTCCATTTGAAATGCAAATGAAGTAGCAATATAGCTGAATAACAACAAAGGACTCAGCTGAAATCCCAATAAGGCACAGCGCTAATTTCAGCATCCAAACCTTAGATACACAAATACCATTGTGCTGCACTTTTCTGCCATATTCAGTACAGCAACATGCTATACAGGTTTGTAGCCTAGAAGCAGTCAGTTATAATATACAGCCTACATGTGTAGTAAGCTATACCATCTAGTCTGTGTAAGTACATTCTGATGTTCACACAATGACAAAATCATTTACAATAATGTAGTGACACATATTTTGTGTTCAGTTCCTCCAAACTGATAGTGGGTAGGTGAGTAGGATTTAAAAGGTCTCAGCACAGGTAGGCTAATGAGGTCACTTCCCAATTAGTAAATAGAAGACCATGGAACTGAGACACAAGGTGCATATGCTCATGGCTTGGGGGCAGTGGCCTGTTGTCCAAGGACAGCTCAGGAACAAACATCTGCTTCAATCACTTTACTAGCTCTGTGACTTGGTAGTGGTGGGCTGGAGCTAACTTTATGCTGATTTATTGTATTAGTGCATTTTCACACTGCTATAAAAAACTACCCCAGACTGGGCAATATATAAAGAAAAAAGGTTTAATTGACTCACAGTTCCACGTGGCTGGAGAGGCCTCAGGAAACTTACAATCTTGGCAGAAGGCAAAGGGGAAACAGACACCTCTTCCCAAGGCAGCAGAGAGAAGAATGGAAGAGCGAAGGTTAAAGAGGCCCTTATAAAACCAATAGATCTCATGATGAGAATTCACTTACTGTCTTGAGCATCGGGCAAACCATCCCCATGATCCAATCACTTCTCCCCAGGTCTCTCCCTTGACACATGCGGATTACAATTCCAGATGAGAGTTGGGTAGGGAGACAAAGCCAAACCATGTCATTTATAAAAGCTTATTAAAATTTCAGGAGATATTTTTAAGCTGGTAGAATAAATATTGACAGGTTGAAAGTAATATTGGTGATGCGATTTACACCACAGAAATCATCAAATGCTACAAATTAGCATTTTTCTAAACCATTCACTCATACATTCATTTTGGAGAGCCTTTGCACCAGCACATCATTGACTGAGAAACATGTTTCTTTGCCTTTCTAAGCCCTAGCTTCCTCAGCTGTAAAATGGAATTCATAATAATTAGGTCTGCTATTTACAAGGCCTTGGAGCAAGAAAAAAAATGGAGGTCCATATATATAAATATTTTAAAATTCTAAATCAACCTATTAAACAGTTAAATTAAATGTGTTGTATTCTCTAATCTTGATAACTATAGATCCATAATAACTATATCAAAAAATACAAAGGTTTTTTTTTTTTTCTTCTTTTTCGAGATGGAGTTTCGCTCCTTACCCAGGCTGGAGTGCAATGGTGCAATCCCGGCTCACCGCAACCTCTGCCTCCCGGGTTCAAGCAATTCTCCTGCCTCAGCCTCCCGAGTAGCTGGGACTACAGGCATGTGCCACCATGCCCAGCTAATTTTTGTTTTTTTAGTAGAGACAGGATTTCACCATGTTGACCAGGATGGTCTCAATCTCTTGACCTCATGATCCGCCCGTCTCGGCCTCCCAAAGTGCTGGGATTATAGGCGTGAGCCACCGTGCTTGGCCAGTATGGTTTTTATATCACTTAAAGTTGTTAAAATGTCAAAAGGAACTAAAAATATAACACAAATCTGGATTTACTTTTCATTGACTGTCAATGTTTGGGTGGAGACCAAAACAAAATTGTATTTTCATTAATACAATATTATGTGTTTATTCAAAGGGATTTGTTTTTCTCAACTTCATTTCACCAAAATCTTTCATAATGCTGTTACAATGAAGATGTTTGTATAGCTGTATTCATTGAAAATAATGATATAAAGATTTAGGAAACTAAATCCCAAAGTGTGCAAAACTTTACTATATCTTAATAACATTGTAAATTATATTTTAAAAATAAAAATTTGTTAACATGTTTACAAGTTATTTTCTCTTAAATTTTCAACCCTAATTAAAATATATGAATTATAGTTAATGAATATAAAATCCAAAATCAATGTTAGGGAAATAAAACATACCTTTAGAAGAAAGTTTTAATAAATATTATTTAAACAAAACCATTCCAATTTTCAATGTCTATTCTTGCTCATGTAAAGACATGATATTACACTTTGGATATATTAGCTCTAAATCTATATAAATGGAAAGCTATAAAAATATGAGTCTTTTAATATTGAAAAATGTTATTCAGTTGCTATGTAACTGTTAGAATACCATGCTAACTGATGTGTATTTCTAGAAGTATGGACTTTTTTAAAAAAGAAAATCAAAGATTGGCACTACCGGGAAGCAATGTTATAGGAAAATCTGTTGCATTCCTTCTATTAAGAAGAAAAGTAAGTTAATATGTCTTTTCTGTTAACTAAGCACTTCTACCACTCAAATGCTCCCTGTACTCTAAAACAGTGCCCCTCTCTGATGTCAGCAGTGGTACAATTGCATTTGCTTACAATTCCCTTTTCAGGGACATGTAGCTCAAGAGACGTGAAGCTTCAAGAGTGTTAATTGTGAGAATGGAGGCTTAGCGTCATGGGTGACACTTGCCAGCACTGGGCGGGAGATCTTGAATGACAGAAGTCCACATGGTTTTTAAAACAAAATTCATCTCTGTGCTTTGTCATTCTATATGCTGTACTTTTTAAAATGAAACTCATCTCTGTGTTTTGTATTCCTTGGCTTATGATCCCTTCCTCTATCTTTGAAGACAGAAATGGAGAGCTTCAGACCTTCCCCCCTTGCATCACTCTGGGTTCTTCCTCTCTCTTCTGTTTGTGATTACATTAGACACTCTGGATAATCCAGGATAATCTCCCGATCTGAGGATTACTAAATTAATTACATCTTCCATGTTCTTTTTGGCATGTAAGATCACTTATTCACAGGTTCCCCAGATTAAGACATGGTCAATTTGTCAGGCCAAATTCTGCCCTCCAAAGAACCTCCTACATTTGGACTTTTCAACTTCTGAATTTCCAGTAACTAACATTGGACGATAGTTCCCTAATTTCCCGCTTCATAGAAGTATTGACTTCCTTTACATGAATGGAAAACTTATTGTAAGCCAGATAATATTCTTGGCTTGGCACAGAGGATACGGCAGTGAACAAAACTGATGTGGCTCCTTTGATAGGAAATTTATCATATACTGGAGGAGAAAGACATTAGTCAAGAGACACAACTGAAAAAGAAAATTTCAGGCCAATATCCATGATAAACATGGATGCAAAAATTCCCAATGAAATACTGCCAAATCGAATCCAACAGCACATCAAAAACCTTGTCCATCGTGATCAAGTTGGCTTCATCCCTGGGATGCAAGGCTGGTTCTACGTACATAAATCTATAAACATAATCCAATCACATAAACAGAACCAAAGACAAAAACACATGATTTTCTCAATAGATGAAGAGACAAACTTCCACAAAATTCAACAGCCCTTTATGCTAAAAACTCTCAATAAACTAGGTATTGATGGAACGTATCTCAAAATAAGAGCTACTTATGACAAACCAACAGCCAATGCCATACTGAATGGGCAAAACTGGAAGCATTCCCTTTGATAACTGGCACAAGACAAGGATGCCCTCTCTCACCACTCCTACTCAACATAGTATTAGAAATTCTGGCCAGGGTAATCAGGCAAGAAAAAGAAAGAAAAGGTATTCAATCAGGAAAGGAGGAAGTCAAATTTTCTCTATTTGCAGATGGCATGATTATATTCTTAGAAGACCCCATCATCTCAGCCTAAAATCTCCTTAAGATGATAAGCAACTTTAGCAAAGTCTCAGGATACAAAATCAATGTGCAGAAATCACAAGCATTCCTATACACCAATAACAGACAAACAGACAAATCATGAGCAAACTCCCATTCACAATTGCTATAAAGAGAATAAAATACCTAGGAATACAACTAACAAAGGATGTGAAGGACCTCCTCAAGGAGAACTACAAACCATTGCTCAAGGAAATAAGAGAGGACACAAACAGATGGAAAAACATTCCATGCTCATGGTTAGGAAGAATTAATACTGTGAAAATGGCCATACTGCCTGAAGTAATTTATAGGTTCAATGCTATCCCCATAAAGTTACCACTGACTTTCTTCACAAAATTGGAAAAAAAACACCTTAAATTTCATATGGAACCCAAAAAGAGCCTGAATAGCCGAGACAATCCTAAGCAGAAAAAACAAATCTGGAGGCATCACGCTACCTGACTTCAAACTATACTAAAAGGCTACGGTCATCAAAACAGCATAGTACTGGTGCCAAAACAGAGATATAGACCCGTGGAATGGGACAGAGGCCTCAGAAATAATGCCACACATCTACAACCATCTGATCTTTGACAAACCTGACAAAATCAAGCAATGGGGAAAGGATTCCCTATTTAATAAGTTGTGTTGGGAAAACTGGCTAGTCATATGCAGAAAGCTGAAACTGGATACCTTCCTTACGCCTTATACAAAAATTAACTCCAGATGGACTAAAGATATAAACATAAGACCTAACACCATAAAAACCCTAGAAGAAAACCTAGGCAATATCATTCAGGACACAGGCACAGGCAAGGACTTCATGACTAAAATAACAAAAGCAATGGCAACAAAAGCCAAAATAGACAAATGGGATCTAATTAAACTAAAGAGCTTCTGCACAGCAAAAGAAACTATCACTATAACCAACCAGCAACCAACAGAATAGAAAAAATTTTTGCAATCTACCCATCTGACAAAGGGCTAATATCCAGAATCTACAAAGAACTAAAGCAGATTTACAAGAAAAACAAACAAACCCATTCAAAAGTAGGCGAAGGATATGAACAGATACTTTTCAAGAGAAGACATTTATGAGACCAACAAACATATGAAAAAATGCTCATCATCACTGGTCATTAGAGAAATNAAACAACCTCATCAAAAAGTGGGTAAAGGATACGAACAGACACTTCTCAAAAGAAGACATTTATGCAGCCAACAAATATATGAAAAAAAAAAAGTCATCATCACTGGTCATTAGAGAAATGCAAATCAAAACCACATTGAGATACCATCTCATGCCTGTTAGAATGGTTATCATGAAAAAAACAGAAGACAACAGATGCTGGAGAGGATGTGGAGAAATGCTTTTACACTGTTGGGGGGAATGTAAGTTAGTTCAACCATTGTGGGAGACAGTGTGGTGATTCCTCAAGGATCTAGAACCAGAAATGCCATTTGACCCAGCAATCTCATTACTGGATATATGCCCAAAGGATTATAAATTGATCTATTATAAAGACACATACACATGTATGTTCATTGCAGCACTGTTTACAATAGCAAAGACTTGGAACCAACTCAAATGCCCATCAATGATAGACTGGATAAAGAAAATGTGGCACATATACACCATAGAATACTATGCAGCCATAAAAAAGGATGAGCTCATGTCCTTTGCAGGGACATGGATGAAGCTGGAAACCATCAGTCTCAGAAAATTGACATAAGAAAAGAAAACTAAACACCACATGTTCTGACTCAAATTGGTATTGAACAAAGAAAACACATGGACACAGGGAGGGGACCATCACACACCGGGGCCTGTTTCGGGGTTGGGGGCTAGGGGAGGGATAGCAGTGTGTGAGAGGATAGGGGAGGGATAGAATTAAAAGAAATACCTGGTGTAGATGATGCAGTGATGGGTGCAGCAAACCCCCATGGCATGTGTATACCTATGTAACAAACCTGCACACTCTGCACATGTACCCCAGAACTTAAAGAATAATAATCATAGAGAAAAAAGGAAAAATACAACAAAAAAAGGCAAAAAAAAAAGAATTATGCAAATGAGTGTGAAATTCCACTATTGTGAATAGAGCTGCACTCACGCAGTGGTCGAGAAACAGGTGGAAGGTGTTTACTCTGGAGACCACTTACTGGAAAGATAAGAATAATGGCAGATGCCCCTGCCATTTAGATAAGACATTTTTTCCATGTGATTTTCAGTTAATAAGCATGTTTATTTCATTTTTTTTCAGATTACCTTTCCAATTTCAACCTTATAACCTTTACAAACTCTGTCGGTATTTATAGGAAACAAAACCATGTTTTAGATTATTAAGCAGTTACAAAAATCTACTTGAGTATTCTGGAAGGGCCATTTCCACGGATGGATACTTTTATAATGCTCTTTGATATAACCTTGCAGACATAAGCCAAAAGTATCAGCTTTTGTCTGATTGAGTATTTGACAATCAGCTATATCTACTTAACACAGTATCAGTATTAAGTATTATCAAATACTTAACAGATGGCACTTCCTCCCATGTTCAATAACAGAAGCTTCTAGCTGAAGGAAATGTGAGTGAGAGCAAGTAGAAGATAGGGACACCCTGATTTTGTGTATATGTTTGTTTTTCTATTATCATTGGTTTCTGTGCTTGTTTGTGGTATTATCCTAAACCTAGGGAGAGAGGACAGTGCCCGAACAGAGACTATAATAGGTAATGCCTTTCAGGGCCCCAGGGGTATTATGACTTGGCTGATTATTTTAACTACAGAGGAGATCTCGGCTTTCAAAAATATACTTTAAGAATAAGCAGGAAAATTAAATATTTTTCAAATATTCAAAATTGTCTGGCATACACTTGATATGTTTACAGAGAGCTCTAAAATCATTTTGGATTCAAATAACTTATTCTTTTTTTGTTACTATTTTAAAATATTAACAGATTTATTTAGAACAAAAGTATTTATTAATGTTTTTCACTGTTTATTAAATGCAGAAACTCAGGAGAGGGGGAGGAGTAGTCTACAAATGCTGCATTTTTTATGATGTAGGAATTTACAGGGAAGTTCAGCACCTATGCTTTCATTTCATCTTTGACAGGCATTTAAAACCCCACACAGGAGATCAGTTTTGTGCTGACTTTTATTTATTTTTCCCAGTATATACATGATTACTTAAAGCAACAAAATTCAGATCTGGAAACTGGTATTGTAAACATTTTGCTAAGCAACATCTGTCAAATTAAGATGGTTGATTTTGCCTTGAGTGTCCTTTAAAATGAGGTTTCTCCATCTGGGGTGCATTATTTCTGAAAGCCAGGCTTGCAGTGAAATAATTTATGGTGCCCTGAACACCCCGGATCAATGTAACTGTTTTGTCTTTATCTAGAGACTGTTTTCAAGTCCAGGGACATATTAATTATATTTTTATAGAAAACAAAAATGTCAACATATCAAGGTGTCATCTGTGAGAATGCCAGTTACTACCTGACTTATTATCGGTATGGACCTAAGCGCTACCTGATGGATATTTTGCAAAACAAAGTCAAATAAATGTAGGATATATAAAGGAGTAAATTTCCACATAAAATGAAATATCTGTTTTAGTTAAAGCTAAGCACAAAGTTCTGCAAGTTCTGAAAGGAATCTCGAGTGGGTAAAGGTAGTTCAAGAGGATCAAGCAATAGCAATTTGCTACAATGAAGATTCCTATTCTTCCTGAAGTCCACTTACATGATGTTTACTGGTACCAGCATTCTTGTCCTCCCAAGGGTCCTTGTTGACCTTTGAAGATGATAACCGTAGTATGGATAAAGCCAAGAACCCTCAGCAGAAGTGAAAGTGACTGGGTTTTCAAAAGAAATTTTGCTGAAATTAGGCAAAATCCTCAAAGGAAATGAATAAAGGAAAATATAAAGAGTGTAAAACAGTGAAGTTTACAAAATATAGGTCTTTTATTTTAAGATAACCTAACCCTAGAGCCTGAAATATGGTAAGCGTTTAAGTCTTTAATCCATCTTGAGTTAATTTTTGTACATGGTATAAACAAAGGGTCCAGTTTCAATCTTCTGCGTATGGCTGGCCAGTTATCTCAGCACCGTCTATTGAATAGGGAATCCTTTTCCCATTGCTTGTTTCTGTCAAGTTTGTCAAATATCAGATAGCTCTAGGTGTGTGGTCTTATTTCTGAGTTCTCCATTCTGTCCCATTGGTCATTGAGTCTGGTTGTGTACCAGTACCATGCTGTTTGGGTTATGGTAACCCTGTATTTTAATTTAAAGTTGGTCAGCATGATGCCTGCAGCTTTGTGCTTTTGCTTAAGATTGCCTTGGGTATTTGGGCTCTTTTTTTGTTCCACATAAATTTGAAAAAATTTTTAAAATTTTTATAATTCAGTGAAAAATGTCATTGGTAGTTTGGTAGGAATAGCACTGACTCTGTAAATAGTTTTTGGCAGTATGATCATTTTAATGATATTAATTCTTCCTGTCCATGATCATGGAATGATTTTTCATTTGCTTGTGTCATCTCTGCTTTCTTTTAGTATTGTTTTTTAAATTCTTGCTGTAGAGACAATTTACCTCCCTGGTTAGCTGTGTTCATAAGTATTTTATTATTTTAGTGGCAACTGTAAATGGGATTGCATTCCTGATTTGGCTATCAGGTTGGCTGCCATTGGTATATGGTATCATGGTGATTTTTGTACACTGATTTTGTATCTTGAAGCTTTGCTGAAGTTGTTTATCAGCTGAAGGAGCTTTTGAGTCAAGACTATGGGGTTTTCTAGATATAGAATCATGTAGTCTGCAAAATAGTTATAGTTTGACTTCCTCTATTTCTATTTGGTTGCCCTTTATTTTTGTCCTCTTGCCTGATTGCTCTAGCCAGGACTGCCAATACCATGGTGAACAGAACTGGTGAGAGAGGGCATCCTTGTCTTGTGCCAGTTTTCAAGTGGAATGCTTCTAGGTTTTGTCTATTCAGTATGATATTTGTTGTGGGTTTTTCATAGATGGTTCTTATTGTGTTGAAGTATGCTCCTTCGATACCTAGGTTTTTTAGAGTTTTTAACATTAAGGGATGTTGAATTTTATTGAAAGCCTTTTTTGCATCTATTGAGATGATTATGTGGTTTTTGTCTTTAATTCTGTTTGTGTGATGAATCATGCTTATTCGTTTGCTTATGTTGAACCAAACTTGCATCACAGAGATAAATCTTTCTTGATTATGGTGTATTAGCATTTTGATGTGCTGCTGGATTCCGTTCACTAGCATTTTGTTGAGCAATTTTTCATTAATGTTCATCAAGGGTATTGGCCTGAAGTTTTGCTGTTGTGTCTCTGCCAGATATTGGTATCAAGGTGATGCTGGCTTCATAAAATGTGCTGGGGAGGAGGCTTCTCCAATTTTTTAGAATAGTTTCAGTAGGAATAGCACCAGTTCTTTTTTGAATATCTGGTAGAATTTGGCTGAGAATTTATCTGGTCCTGGGTGTATTTTGGTTGGTAGGCTATTGATGTGTGAATTGATTTTGTGTTTGAATTTGTGTTTGTGTTGAATTTGTGTTCCCCTCAAATCTCATGTCGAACTGTAATCCCCAGTGTTAAAGATGGGGTCTGCTGGGGGGAAGGTGACTGAATTATGAATAGTGGAGTACTTATAATGGTTTAGTATTCCCTTGGTACTGTCCTTAAAATAGTCCATTCTCATAAGATCTAGTTGTTTAAACGTGTGTAGCACCTCCTGCTTCCTCTCTCTTGATCTAGCTTTTGCCATGGAATACAAAAACTCTCACTTAACCTCCCACCATGATTGTAAGCATCCAGAGATCTCCCCAGCAGCAGATGTCAATGTTATGTTTCCTATGCAGCCTGCAGAGCAGTCAGCCAATTAAACTTCTTTTCTTTATAAATGACCCTGTCTCAAGTATTTCTTTATATCAATGGAAAAATGAACGAATATAGCTATTTGTTACTGATTCTATTTTGAAGCTTATTATTGGTGTGTTCAGGGTTTCAATTTCTTCCTGGTTCAGTCTTGGGAGGGTGTATGTGTCCAGAAATTTATCTTTTCTATTTTTTAGATTTTATAGTTTGTGTGCACATAGGTGTTCATAGTAATCTTTGATTGTTACTTTTATTTCTGTGGAGTCAATAATAATATCCCCTCAGTCGTTTCCACTTGTGTTTATTTGGATCTTCTCTCTCCTCTTTATCAGTCTTGTTGGCAGTCTATCCATTTTATTCTTCCTTTCTTTCTTTCAAGAAATCAGCTCCTGGATTCATTGATCTTTGGAATGATTTTTTGTGCCTCAATCTGTTTCAGTTCAGCTCTGATTTTGGCTATTTTTTGTCTTCTGCTAGCTTTGGCATTGGTTTGTTCTTGCTTCTCTAGTTCTTTTAGTTGTTATGTTGTTAATTTGAGATCTTTCTAACATTTTCATATGTGCATTTAGTGCCATAAATTTCCCTTTTAACACTGTCTTATCTTTGTCCCAGATATTCTGGTATGTAGTATACTTGTCCTCATTAGTTTCAAAGAATTTCTCAATTGCTGCATTAATTTCATTATTTACTCCAAATCATTCACAAGCAGGTTGTTTAATTTCCATGTAATTGTATGGTTTTGAGCAATTTTCCTAGTCTGGAATTATATTTTTATTGTAGTTGGTCTGAGAGAGTGTTTGGTATGATTTTCGTTTTTTGCATTTGCTGAGGATTCTTTTATGTCCAATTGTGTGGTCTATTTTAGAGTAAGTGCCATGTAGTGATGAGTAGAGTGTATATTCTGTTGTTTTTGTGTGGAGAGTTTTGTAGGTATCCACGAGGTCCATTTAGCCCAGTGTTGACTTAAGGCCCTGAATAACATTGTTTTGTGTGAGGAGGGGCAGAGTCTCGCTCTGTTGCCCAGGAGTGCAGTGTGCAGTGGTGCAAATCTTGGCTTACCCCAACCTCTGCCTCCCTCCTGGATTCAAGTGCTTCTCCTGGACCCAGGAGCCAGAGATTTCCCAGGAATTAGAGAATTCTCAATATGTATTCTTCAACCAATATGTCTCCATTGTCCCTCCCTCTTCTCCCCAGCATCTGGTAACTACTATTCTACTCTCTACTTCTATGAGATAAACTTTTTAAGATTTCATATGATTGCGATCATATGTTATTTTTCCTTCTGTGCTGGGCTTACTTCACCTAACATAATGACTACTAGGAGTTCATCCATATTGTACCAAATGAAATAATTTTGTTTTTTTTTTAGGGTGCTGTATAGTATTCCATTGTGTGTGTATGTATAATGTATATATCTATATGATATATATGATATATATAATGTGTATATATATAATTTCCTTTTTTTCTGTCAAATTTTATTCATGACTACCAGTATTACAGTTCCATAATTTCTTTTTTAGATCTAAACAGAAAAAAAAATATAATTAAAACATTTTGAACAATAAGCTTAAGTATGTTGTGGAGAAAAATGCCAAATTATCTGCTACGTTTAAGTTTTCTTAGATTTATATATTTTTTGTAACAATAACGTGTGAATTGGGTTTTGCTGTAAGAAACAGAAAACCTAGTAAATACAATCAGTAGCATTTCTAAACACTAACAATGAAGTATCTGAACAATAAATCAAGTAAACAATCCCATTTACAATAGTATGAAAGCACTTAGAAATAAATTTAAACAAGGGGATGAAAGATCTGTACACTGAAAACTATAAAACATTGATGTAAGAAATTGAAGAATACACAAATAAATCGACATCAGCATTAATAAATTGCAAGGATTAATGTTGTTAAAATGTTCATATTGCCTATTATAATCTACAGATTCAGTTTCTACCCAAATCCCAATATCAGTTCTCACAGAAATAAAAAAAAAAAATCCTAAAATTTGTATGGAAAGAGAAAAGATCTTGAATAGTCAAAGCAATCCTGAGCAAACAGAGCAAAGATGGAAGCATCACACTGGTTGATTTTCAAATATAAAGCAATTATAATCAGACAACATGGTACTGTTATAAAAATAGACACATCAACCAATGGAACAGAACAGAAAGCCCATTAATAAACCCAAGTGGTTATGGTCAATTGATTTCCAGAAAAGGTGCAAAGTTCACAAAATGGGAAATGAACAGTCTCTTCAATAAAATTGTTGGAAAAACTGGAACCCAGAGGAAGACTATCCAGCGGCCAGGCTGAGCCTGAGGTGGTTGATATTATTTTCTTTAAGAATTCATGTGTTGATGGACACTTAAGTGGATTGTATTTCTTGGCTATTGTGAAGACTGCTGCAATGAACATGAGAGTTCAGATATCTCTGCAATGTACTGATTCCATGTCTTTTGAATATATGCCCTGAGTTAGGACTGCTAGACTATATGGTAATTCTATTTTCAGTATTTTGAGGACACTCCATACCCGTGATACAATAATCTCTTACCAGGCCCCACCCCCAGCATCGGAGATTACATTTCAACATGAGACCTTGGATCAAACATAGATCCAAACCATATTATTTTGTCCCTGGTCCCTCCTAAATCTCATGTCCTTCTCACATTTCAAAATACAATTATTTCTTTTCAACAGTCCCCCAAAGTTTTAGCTCATTTCAGCATTAACTCAAAGGTTCACAGTCTAAAGTCTCATCTGAGACAAGGCTAGTCCCTTCTGCCTATAAGCCTACTAAATCAAAAACAAGTTAGTTATTCCCAACATTCAGTAGGGGTATAGCCATTGAGTAAATACTCCCATTCCGAAAAGGGTTAAATGTACCAAAAAAGGGTGGCTATAGACCATGCAAGTCTGAAAGCAAGCTGGGCAGTCATTAAATCTTAAAAGCACCAAATAATCTCCTTTGACTCCCATGTCTCACATCCAAGGAATACTGGTGTAAGAGGTGGGCTCCAAAGTCATTCAGCAGCTTCACTGCTGAGGATTTGCAGAGTACAGCACCCAAGGCTCTTTTCACGGGCTGGCATTGCATGCCTGTGGCTTTTCCAAGTGCACAGTAGAAGCTGTCAGTGGATCTACCAATTTGGGTTGCCTCTTCTCACAGCTCCATTATGCAGTGATTCAGTGGGGACTCTGTGTGGGGCTTCCACCCCACATTTCCCCTCTGCACTGCTCTAGTAGACGTTCTCCATTAAGACTCTATTCCTGCAGTAGACTTCTGCCTGGACATCCAGGTATTTTCATACATCCTATGAAACATAGGTGGAGGCTCCCAAGTCTCAACTTTTGCACTCTGCACACCTGCAGGCTTAACACTACATGGAAGCTGCCGTGGCTTATGGCTTGTACCTCTTGAAGCAGCAGCCCAAGCTTTTGGCTGGAGTTGGAAGCAGTGTCCAGAGGCTGTGCAGGGCAGCAGAACCCTCTGCCTGGCTCAGAAAACCATTATTTCCTCATAGATCTCTGGGCCTGTGATGGCAGAGGCTAAAAGCCCTTTGGGCCTCTTTCCCATTGTTATGACTATTAGCATTTGCCTTCCTTATAGTTAGGCACATTTCTGCAACTAGCTTGAATTCCTTTTCAGAAAATAGGCTTTTCTGTTTTACCACATGACAAGGCTGCAAATTTTCCAAACTTTTATGCTCTACTTCCTTTGTTTTGAGATGGAGTTTCCCTGTGTCATCAAGGCTGGAGTGCAGTGGCATTATTTTGTCCCACTGCAACTTTCACCTCTCAGATTCAGGCAACTCTCCTACCTCAGCCTCCTGAGTAGCTGGGACTACAGATATATGCCACCATGCTGGCTAATTTTTGTATTTTTAGTAGAACAGGGTTTCAGCATGTTGATCAGGCTGTTCTAACACTCTGACCTCAAGTGATCCGCCTGCTTTGCCCTCCCAAAATGCTGGGATTACAGGTGTAAGCCACCATGCTCAGCCCTTCTGCTTTTCTATGTCAGTTCCAGTTTTACATCATTTCTTTGCTCATGTACAGAAGCATAGACTATTAGAAGCAGCCAGGCCACATTTGAATGCTTTGTTGCTTAGAAATTTTATTTCACCAGATACCCTAAATCATCTCTCTCAAGTTCAAAGTTCCACAGATTCCTAGGGCAGAGGCACAGTACCCCCAACCTCTTTGCTAAAGCATATCAAAGGTGACCTTTTCTCAAGTTTCCTGTAAGTTCTTAATTTTTAATTTAGAGCTTCTCAGCCTGAACTTCATTGTCTGTACAACTATCAGTATTTTAATCACAACAATTAAACAAGTACCTATGAAGTTTCAAACTTTCCCTCATCTCTCTTCCTCTGAGCCCTCCAAATGTTTCAGCCTTGCCCATTACCCAGCTCCAAACACCTTCCAGATTGTAAGGTGTCTTTATAGTAATGCTCCACAACTCAGTACCAATTTTCTGTATTACTCCATACTTGCATTGCTATAAAGAAATAACTGAGACTGGGTAATTTATTTTTAAAAAGATGTTTAATTGGCTCATGGTTTTGCAGGCCATATGGAAAGCATGACAACTTCAGGGAAGGCCTCAGGAAACTTTCATTCATGGCAGCAGGCAAAGGGGAAGCAGGGATATATTACATAGCTTGTGCAGGAGGAATAGAGGGAGGGAAAGGTGCTACCAACTTTTAAACAACCAGACCTTATGAAAACCCTATTAGAAGAGCAGTACTAGGGGCATGGTGTTAAACCGTTAGAAACCACTCCCATACCCAACTACCTACCATCAGGCCCCATTCGCAAGCACTGGGGATTACATTTCATCATGACATTTGGGTGGGGACACATATCCAAACCATATCAGCCCAATTATTTTTTTTCTATTAAGTTGTTTGGGTTTCTTTTATATTCTAGATATTAACTCCTTGTCATTTTTATATTTTGTTAGTATTTTCTGCCATCCTGGAGGCTGTCTCTTCACTCTGTTGATTGTTTCCTCACTGTGAACATGCTTTTTAGTTTAATGCAATCCCATTTGTCTATTTCTGCATTTGCTGCCTGTGCTTCTAAAGTCTTATCCTAAAAATCCTTTGTCCAGAGCAATGTCCTGAAGCATCTTTTCCTATGTTTTCCTGTGTTTTACAGTTTGGGGTCTTATATTTAAGTCTGTATCTTATTTTGAGTTGATTTTAGTAAGCGATGAGAGATAGCAGTCTAATTTCATTCTCCTATATGTGGACATCTAGTTTTCCCTGCAACACTTCTTGAAGAGGCTATCTTTTGCCCAGTGGGCATTTTTGGCTCCTTTGAGAACAATCAGTTGGCTGTAAATGTATAAATTTATTTCTGGGTTCTTCATTCTGTTTCATTTGTATATGTATCTGTTTTCATGACAATACTATGCTGTTCTGATTACTATTGCTTTGTAATACATTTTGAAAATAAGTAGCATGATGCCTCTAGTTTTTCAAGTATTCTGCTTGAAGCAGTCAAATGCTATAGAGAATGCCAACTCATCAAAAGAAATGTAGCTTGGGATTAGAATTTTTATAAAGGTACAAGGCCTGGCAAATTTCTTGGCTCTCTCTTTGAGTCTTAGCCAGGGAGGTACACTCCTAGATATTACCCTAGAAGGGGCATAGCATAAAACTTTCTGTAATTCACTACGGAAAAAAATGCTTCACAGGTCTCTCTCCAGCAAATCTTCTGGCATCACAGGGGTAAGAAAGCCTCAAAACAAGATGAATCTTTGTATTGTCTCCATTAGTCTTGGACCCTTGGAGGTTACAACTTGTGTAGATGTTTGTGTGTGTTTGTGATTGTGTGTGTGTCAAGAAGGCCCAGGAAGCAGAGGATGTTCTAGCATCAGAGCTCACTATCAATACAGCAACAAGTGCCTATACACAACTGAGAAAGAGCTTATATATAAATTCACCATGCAATATTCATGTAACAGATTTTAGAAATGCAATGCTTTGATTGCTAACAAATAATGACCTATGATTTTAGAGACAAAAAGCATAATCATATTTGTATTAATAAATATGAAATACTAAATTTCAGAGTTAAATATTCAACTGCCATTTAGTGTGTGAGCAAAGATTTTCATGAATGCATGAGATATATCAAAAAACTGTGTTAAAGGTTTTCGTTTTTCTTACATTTTTATTCTCTTTTTTATGGTATTGCAGTTTGCAGATAAAGCTATTTTCAAATAATGAGGATTTTTAAACACAAAGACTTAACTGTACTACTTCATGGGGATTCTGAAGCAAAGATTCTATTTTTGGAAAAAAAGGGCCGACAAGAAGGATTAAGTACATCTGTGATTACAATTGCTTTATATTGCTCGAGTGATTAGAATATGTTTGAAGAACAGAAAATGCCATGACGTCAGTTTAAACAAAGAAAAAAATGACAAGTAATGATTTCTTGCTTCTTGAAAGTACAAATACCTCAGGCTGAAATTTCATAGCTAATTCTTTCTTTGGAGGGTTTTATATTCTGAAGGAAGGATTACCAGGTATCCATGCTGCCCAAGAGAGGAAAGAGGAATGATTTTGGCACTCTCTAGACTGAGGTCCCTGTTCTCAGATCCACCAGTACCCAGTTGTGCGATCTTAAATTACTTAACCTTTCTGAACATCAGTTTTTCCATCTATAAAATTGGGATAATTATATCTCCCTTCTAAGTGTTGTTATGAGAGTCAAATAAAATTATGTATGTGAAATGATTTATTAGTCTTAAATTTCCACAACAATGGAATTTTTAACATCTTCATTCATTGAATAAAGTCTGGGTAAAAATGGGCTTTGGGTATAATAATTATACTCGTTATTTCCTGGTTTCTTACTCTTTGTCAGATTTTGAATTCTATAAGCATGTCCCACACACTAAGCTACAGACAACAATGAAGAGATGAAAAGAATGAAAGAAAATGAGGAATAGGAGAAGAGACAGCCAAAATTTGATTTGCAGGTAATTGGCTACCCAAAGGAAGAAACTCAAATAAAGGAAGCTGAAAGAATAACTAAAGGCATAATAGAAGAAAATTTTTCTGAGCTGAAGAATGGCTCTGCTGATGAAAAAAGTTAATTGGGCTGGCCTTGGTGGCTCACGCCTGTAATCCCAGCACTTTGGGAGGCTGAGGCCAGTGAATCACAAGGTAAGGAGATGGAGGCCATCCTGGCTAACACGGTGAAACCCTGTCTCTACTAAAAATAGAAATAATTAACTGGATGTGGTGGCACACACCTCTAGTCCCAACTACTCAGGAGGCTGAGACAGGAGAATTGCTTGAACCCGGGAGGCGTAGGTTGCAGTGAGCTGAGATCACACCACTGCACTCCAGCCTGAGAAACAAAGCAAGACTATTTCTGGAATAAAAGAAAGAGAAAGAAAAAAAAAGAAAAATGTGAATTGTATTTCAGTTAAAGTCAATGAAAAGAGAAAAATATGCAGACAAATTCTTGTGATATTTTTGAATTACATGGACAAAAAAAAAATTCTATATACAGCTCAGCAGAAAATTCAGGCAACTCACAAAAGAACACAAAACCCAATCTGATGTCAGAACTTTGCTCTGCAATATTGAGGACTGGAAGGAAATGAAGCGGTGTCTACAGAGTTCTGAGGAAAAAGAAGGCTGTGACCTAAGTCACCTTTACCAACTTGAGATATGATTCATAGATAAAAGTTTTATTTCACCATGAAGAAGGAAGAGCCAACTTTTATGCTCTGAAAAACAGAACTAGGAAAAGTACAATATGATCTAATGTTCTACCTGGAATATACACCAGAAAAAAATGGAAACATAATAAAATAAAATTATATGGGAGTTCTAGAGCTTTCCTAGTTAAAAATATCAGTGTACCAGACAATAATTATTATAAAAAGTAAATATAAATGTTACTAATTATACAGAGAATTACATTCACAACAGAAATAAAAGACATGAAATATCTAGAAGTGATCTTAAAATTATTGTACTTAAGTAAAGGGAAATAAAAAATGACATATGAAAGCTTATTTAGAAAATATTGTAATAACTGAAGATCCATCAAGATTTGTAATGATCCATTGAATAAGAATTTTACATATTATAAATACATTCATTTTTGTAAAATTAGTTTATAGTTTTACAAAAGTATCTATGAAGTTCCAACCTTTCCCTCATCTTTCTATCTTCTTCTGAACCCTCCAAATTAAAATAAAACTATCATAGGAAAAATTGAATTAAAATGATATTCTAATATTCTTCTATAAAAATAAACTTTTGATACTTGTAATAGCTAGGAACCTGTTGAAGAAGTGAAAAAAGGACATTGCAGAGAGATTTGCTCAACCAGATATTAAAATGACTGTCAGTCACAGGCATTAAGAATTTAGTACTGATGCAAGAATCAATAGACAGATAAGTTGTGTGAACTATATTGCTCTGAAACAGACTTTATTACAGAAACAAACTCAACAAATTAAAAGTGAATTACTACAAAACAAGGGAAGGAAAATATTCCTTCAATGATATCAAACAAAGAAGACAAATATTGGAAAACCTCTTAAGTATATCCTCACCTCAAATCAAATACTAAGGTAAATTCCAAATGGATTAAAGCTGAATGTAAAATAAAGAAGCCATGAAAACTCTAAAGAACATATAGGTGGATATTTAACATAATGTTCAAGAATTTGTATATATTATGATTACAGAGTCATAATATTAACTGAGGAGTTCTAAAGGATAGAACCCTTTTGCTTTGGTACTTGTATTGTTCCATTCTCATGTTGTGATAAACAGCTGCCCAAGGGCTTCATAAATTATAAAGAAAAGAGGTTTAATTGACACAGTTCCACGGGGATGGGGAGTCTCAGGAAACTTTCAGTCATAGCAGAAGAGAAAGCAAATATGTCCTTCTTCACATGGTAGCAGTAAAGAGAATGAGAACTAATCAAAGGGAGAAGCCCCTTACAATACCATCATATTTTGGTTGTGAGAACTTACTACCATGAGAATAGCATGGGGGAAACTGACCCCATGATTCAATTACTGTACCTCCCATCAGCCTCTCCTACCACACATGGGGATTATGGGGATTACAAATCAAGGTGAGATTTGGGTGGGAACACAGCCAAACCATATGAGGCTGAATACTTAAATTTTCCCAAATTTCCTATATTGACACCCTACGTCTCATTGGGATAGTATCAGGAGATGGGACCTTTGGGAAGTGATTAGGATTAGATGAGTTCATGAGGGTGAAGGCCTTATAAATATGATTAATACCCTTATAAGAGTCAAGAGAGCATGTTTCCTTGCTCTACTCTCTGCCAGGTGAATATTGAACAAGAAGTCAGTCAGTGTGCAACTCAGAAGAGAATCCTCATCAGAAATAGAAAATGCTGGCATCCTGATTTCCAACCTGGAAACTCCAGAACTGTGGGAAATAAATTTCCATTGCTTATAAGCCACCCAGTATATGGGATTTTGTTATAACAGCCCAAACTGACTAAGACAGTTCTCTATCCCCATTATTTCCTCTGGTCAAAATAATGGATACTAGCCACAGGATTGTAAAGTGACTTATCACTTCATTTCATTTCCAGAAAATTGGTTTGATTACATTTTTTAGTTCTCAAATATATCTCATAGGTGTATCTGTTGATATATAAATTTAGATAATCTAATTTTTAAAGGTATAATGACAAATTATTGGTGGTGGTATAAAAACATAAAATTTCCAACATTAAACAAAGTTAATGGGGGGCAATATTATTTTGCTATTACAATAGGGTGGAGAGGAAGAAGATTGGATAAGATATCGTTGAAGTATTTCAACTTTAAACAATTAAAAACCATCTTTGTAAAAGGGTCCTTCTCTTAAACCTGGAAGAATTTCCATGACATGAGGTGTGTCATAGAAAAATAAAACCTCATTAAAAAAATCTTGTAATCAAGTTGTTTCTTTGGATTGTGTTTTTTTGTATCACATCAAATGTGTTGTTTTGGTGTTAGGACTCTCAAAAGGTAATCAGAGCATTCAAGGGAAGAAAATCCTCTAAATATAAAAGCAATAGGAAAACTTACCTCAAGAAGAACGTTGTTTCCTTGTACATTAACTTCTTAATGTATGTTCCTTATGCTTTTGTTACAATGTATTTAGGGACAGTTATTTCTAAAGTGAACTTGACACTGTGGAATTTCTCAGGGTCTCATTTTTGAAATATCCCATGGAATATTGCCATAACATTTCTTTAATATGATCTCACAGAATATTTAATGTTATCAAATATCTCCTCTTTGATATATTATCCTCTCCTGTTTAAGTTCTATGGTAGAGCTCATCATTCTCTTCTTCCTGTAGCAGAATATTCTGGTTATCTTTTAATTTTCTTTCTTATTTTTGGATCAATGAAAATGTTGATTTTCTCTTTTAGTCCATTAATTATTTGTTTAGTTATGTCAAGAGTAATATTTAACTCATATATTTTGTTTCATGTGAAGTACTTTATCTCTGAGATGATTGTTTATATCAGTTTATATCATACTCAATTATTGTTCATATCAGTTTGTTTATGCTTCTTAGCTTCCTGTTAAATGAACAAAATATTTGTCACTTTTTTAAATCTCTAAAACGTACCAACATATACAGACATGTTTAAATTGCCCTATTGACTCTAACTTCTCAAGCACAGTTTACCTGTAAACTGTTTTACACGGAGTTGTACTTCCATTTCTTTCTTTCTTTCCTTAGTTAGGAATTTTTATCCTACAGCTCATACTCCCTGAAAGTTATATTTTTCTTCTGTTTTCTCTCATGAATGGCTTGAGCGGTGGAAACATCCCTAGGAGACAGTGTTACAAACTACTTTTTATGATTGTTTCCAGGCTCAGGATTTTTACGTTGAGTCGAGATTGCACACCTGAGCCCCGCTAACTCTGGTGCACAGTGTTTTTCATGCTTTAGGTTTCTTGCAGAAAGTTAATGTTGGGTATTTAATCCAAGTCCTTTATTCCATCCAGTTCCCTTTGGGGTCTCAATGCATCAACTCTGGTTCAACTTCAAGTCTCAAGATGGTCAAATTACTACCCAACTCCTGCCTTTCTATTATTTTCTCTTACTGCTTTCAGATCTTTACCTTCATTTCACTTAATGCAATTTATCAACAACTTCTTTGTTTTTATTTGTGTCATTTGGAATTTGTCTTTTGCAACTAGACTGAAAGTCTTATAAAGAGAGGGTCTACATCTATTTCCTTCATCGCTGTGTAAATCCTGGCAGGTAAAGGTATTATACTGTCTCAATAAAACAAGGGGCCTAGAGCTTGAATTATCTTGGAAAGTGAAATGGTAATAGTGGTTGTCTCTTGAAGAAAATATATAATTTTAATTTTTGTCTTTACATTTACAGTTTCCAAATTTTCCCCAATGACAAGAAAAAAAAAAAAAGAACAAAACTAAACAGAAAATATATGAGTTGGTCTATGATTACACAGCTTATAAACATTATTACTTTTGGCATAATTTAATAAAACCAATGACAAATCTGTAGACCCACTAATAAAGACATATCTGACACTTGGAAGAAACAGGTTTAATGGACTCACAGTTCCACATGGCTGGGGAGGCCTCACAATCATGAAGGAAGGCAAAAAGGGTTCTTTCATGGAAAGAGAGAATGAGAGAGAAGCAAAAGCAGAAACCTCTTATAAAACCACCAGATGTCATGAGACTTATTCACTACCACAACGGTATGGGGGAGACTGCCCCCAAGACTCAATTATGTCTCACCAGGTCCCTCCCACAACATGTGGAAATTATGGGAGCCACAATTTAAGATGCGATTTAGGTGGGGATACAGAGCCAAACCATATCATTGGTCCCTGACAAATCTCACATCCTCACATTTCAAAACCAATCATGCCTTCCCAACAGTCCCCCAAAATCTTAACTCATTTCAGCATTAACTCAAAAGTCCACAGTCCAAAGTCTAATCTGAGACAGGGCAAGTCCTTTCTGCCTAAAAACATGGAAAATCAAAAAGCAAGTTAGTTACTTTCTAGATACAATGGGGGTATAACTATTGGGTAAATATAGCTATTCCAAATTGGAGAAATTGGGCAAAATGAAGAAGCGAAAGGCCCCCGAAATCCAGCAGGGCAGTCAAATCTTAAAGCTCCAAAATGATCTCCTTTGACTCCACATCTCACATCCAGCTCACACTGATGCAAGAGGTGGCTCCCACAGCCTTGGGCAGCTCTGCCTCTGTAGCTTTGCAGGGTATAGCCTCCCTTCTCGCTGCTTTAATAGGCTGATGTTGAGTGACGATGGATTTTTCAGGTTCACAATGCAAGCTGTCAGTGGATCTACCATTCTGGAGTCTGGGGGATGGTGGTCCTCTTCTCACAGCTCCACTAGGTGGTTCCCCAGTGGGGACTCTGTGTGGATACTCAGACCCCCCATTTCCCTTCTGCACTGCGCTAGTAGATGTTCTCCAGGAGGGCCCTGCCCCTGCAGCCAACCTTTGCCTGGGAATCTGGGTGTTTCTATATATCCTCTGACATCTAGGCAGAAGTTCCCAAACTTCAATTCTTGATTTCTGTGCATCTGCAGGTTAACCAGCACGTTAAAGCTGCCAAGGCTTGGGGCTCCTATCATCGGAACACCCACATAAATAAAGCATATATTATTAGAGCAAAAGAGAGAGATAGGCTCCAGTATAACAATAGCTGGAGATGTCAACACTCCACTGTCAACACTGGACAGACTTTTGAGACAGAAAATCAACCAAGAAACCTAGGGCTTAATCTGCACTATAGAACAAATGAATCTAATAGATATTTACAAATCACTTTATCCAATTGCAGTAGAACGCACATTATTTTCCTCTGCTCAGTGATCATTCTCAAGGATAGACCATATGCTAGATCACAAAGAAGTCTTAACGCATTCAATAAAATTAAAATAATATCAAGTATTTTCTCTACCCACAAAGGAGTAAAACTAGAAATCAATAACTAGAAATTGTGAAATCTATACAAATACATGTAAATTAAACAATATGCTCCTGAATGACCAGTGAATAAATGAAAAAGGAAATTTAAAATATTTCTGAGACAAATGAAATTGAAAACACAACATTCCAAAACCTATGGGATTCAATAAAAACGGTACTAAGAGGAAAATTTATAGCTACAAGTAGCTACATCAAAAAAGTGTAAAAACTTCGAATAAACAACTTAATAATAAAAGAATAAAAAACAGGAGCTAATCAAACTTGAAATTAGCAGAAGAAATGCAAAGATCAGAGCGGAAATAAATGAATTTGAAATGACAAAACAGTACAAAAGGTCAAAGAATAAAAAGTTGTTTTGTTGAAAAATTAAACAAAATTGACAAACTTTTAGTGACTTTAAGATATAAAGAAAGAAAATCAAAATAAATAAAATCAGATATGAAAAAAGACACATTACAGTTGATACTGCATAAAGTCAAAGGATGATTACTGGCTACTATGAGCAACTATATACCAATGACTTGGAAAATCTAGAAAAAGTGGGCAAATTCTTAGACTTATGTAACTTACCAAGATTGAACCAAAAAGAAATCCAAAACCTAAACTGATCAATAACAAGTAAAAGATCAAAACCATAATAAAAAAAAGTTTCCCTGATAAGAAACCACCAAGAACTGATGTCTTTACTAATGAATTCTACCAAACACTTAAAAAGAACTAATAGTCTTCCTACTAAATATGTTCCAAAAAAATAGAGAAGGGAATACTCTCAAACTCGTTGAATGAGCCCAATATTACCCTGATACTGAAAGCAGACAAAGACACATTAAAAAAAGAAAACTACAGGCCAATATAACCGTTGAATATTGATGCAAAATTGTGAACCAAAATACGAGCAAACTAAATTCAACAGTACATTAAATTGCCATTCATCAGGACCAAGTGGAATTTCTCCCTGGAATTTAAGGATGGTTCAATATATGCAAATCAATCAACATGACACATTGCAACAACAGAATAAAGGACAAAATCAATATGATCACTTTAATTGATGCTGAAAAAGCATTTGATAAAATTCAACATCGCTTCATGATATAAACACTAAAAAACTGAGTATAGAAAGAACATATCTCAACATAATAAAAGCCTTATATGACCGATCCACAACTAGCAGTATAGTAAATGAGGAAAAACAGAAAGCCTTTCCTCTAAGATCTGGATGCTCCCTTTCACCACTGTTTTTCAACATAGTAATAGAAGCCTTAGGGTAATCAGATAAGAGAAAAATATAAAGGTTATCTAAATGGGAAAAAAAAGAAGTGTAATTATCATTGTTTTCAGATGATATGATCTCATATTTGGATAAGCCTAAAGACTCACCAAAAAATATTCAAAACGATACAGAAATTCTGTAATATTGCAGGATACAAAAATCAATGTACAAATATTAGTAGCATTTATATATGTCAACAGTGAATAAACTGAATACGAAATCATAAAAGTAATCCATTTACAATAGCTACATAGAATTAAATACCTAGGAATTAACCAAAGAAATGAAAGATTTCTATAATGAAAGTATAAAACTCTGACCAATGAAATTGAAGAGGGCACCAAAAAAGGAAAGATATTCCATGTTCATCAATTAGAAGAATCAATACCAAAATGTGTATACTACTCAAATCAATCTATGGATATAATTCAACTCCTATCAAAATACCAATGACATTTTTCACAGAAATACAAAAAACTATCTTAAAATGTATATGGGCCTTTCCACGCTACCCACAGAGGGTTCCACATGGTTTTCTGGATTCCTGCCGTAACTTAAAAGGAAACTTTCACAATGTCTGAAGCCCCTGATGTCCTGCAAATGAAGGAGAAGGATGTCCTTAAGTTCCTTGCAGCAGGAACCCACTTAGGTGGCACCAACCTTGACTTCCAGATGGAACAGTACATCTATAAAAGGAAAAGTGATGGCATCTACATCCTAAATCTGAAGAGGACCTGGGAGAAGCTCCTGCCGGCAGCTCGTGCCATTGTTGCCATTGAAAACCCTGCTGATGTCAGTGTCATATCCTCCAGGAATACTGGCCAGAGGGCCATGATGAAATTTGCTGCTGCCACTGGAGCCACTCCAATTGTTGGCCGCTTTACTCCTGGAAACTTCACTAACTGGATCCAGGCAGCCTTCCGGGAGCCACGGCTGCTTGTGGTTACTGACCTCAGGGAGGACCAACAGCCTCTCATGGAGGCGTCTTACGTTTACCTACCTACCATTGCTCTGTGTAACACAGATTCTCCTCTGCGCTATGTGGACATTGCCATCCCATGCAACAACAAGGGAGCTCACTCAGTGGGTTTGATGTGGTGGATGCTGGCTTGGGAAGTTTTGCGCATGCGTGGCACCATTTCCTGTGAACACCCATGGGAGGTCATGCCTGATCTATACTTCTACAGAGATCCTGAAGAGATTGAAAAAGAAGAGCAGGCTGCTGCTGAAAAGGCTGTGATCAAGGAAGAATTTCAGGGTGCATGGACTGCTCCGGCTCCTGAGTTCACGGCTCCTGAGCCTGAGGCTGCTGACTGGTCTGAAGGCGTGCAGGTGCCCTCTGTGCCTATCCAGCAGTTCCCTACTAAAGACTGGAGTGCCCAGCCTGCCACAGAAGACTGGTCTGTAGCTCCCACTGCTCAGGCCACTGAAAGGGTAGGAACAACCACTGAATGGTCTTACACTGTTCTTGCATAGGCTCTTAAGTAACATGGAAGTAAGATTGACAGAAAATAAACATCAGTTTCTAAAAAAAAAAACAAACAATAATGTATATGGAACCACAAGAGACCCAGAATACCCAAAGTTATCCTAAGAAAAAAGAAGAAAACTGGAGGAATCACATTACCTGACTTCCAATTACACTACAGAGCTATAGTAACCAAAATGGTATGATACTGGCATAAAAACATACACATAGACCAATATAACAGAATAGAGAATCCAGAAACAAATCCACACAGCTGCAGTGAACTTACTTTTGACAAACAGGCCAAGAACACACACTGGTAAAAAAAAGATAGCCTCTTCAATCAATGGTTCAGGCAAAACTGAATATTCATGTGGTGAAGAATGAAACTAGACCTCTATCTCTCAACATATACAATAATCAAACCAAAATGAATTAAGGACTTAAATCTAAGACCTGAGACTATGAAACAACTACAAGAAAACTTTGGGGAAAATCTCCAGGACATTGATCTGGGCAAAAATTTCCTGAGTAGCTTTGCACAAGCACAGACATCCAAAGTAAAAGTAGCCAAATGGGATCATATCAAGCTGGAAAGTTTCTACATAGCAAAGGAAAGAGTTAACGAAGTGAAGAGACAACCCAAATAATGAAAGAAAATATTTGCAAACTACCCGCCTGACAAGGGAATAATTATAAGAACATATAAGAAGCACAAACAATTCTATAGGAAAAAAAATCTAATAATCCAATTAAACAATAGACAAAAGATATGAATAGATATTTCTCAACATAAAACATATAAACGGCAAACAGGCATATGAAAAGCTGCTATGCATGTAACATAATATTACATGTACCCTCATTAATATGTACAAATATTATGCAGCAGTTAAAATTGCTTATAAATACATGCAATATATATTTTTGTATTTAAAATTCACTCTCTCAGCAGTTAGATATGTAAAATTAATTCTCATACTAAAAATTCTCAAAAATGCTAAAGCCTGTAAACTACATCAAGGGTCCACTTTACCTAATCATTCTTAGTGGTAAGAAAAGCATTATCTTTGTATGTTAGTGAAATTGTTAGACATATACCATTAAATGAGGTCCCATGGAACCCTAATCGTTCAGTTTTGGGTACTTGATGCCATTATTGGCTTCAGAGTAGTAAGAATCCTGAATGGACACAAGGGAACATTACTGAAAATTAATCACATTTGCAATAAATAAATAGAACTTACTTAACTGAATCTGTAAAGAGATTCTCAAAAATCAAAGCTGGATAGAAAGCATGGCTTTTTAAAGGAACTATGCATGTATATTTGATGATTCGTTGAGCTTTCAAAGCCATGAAATTGGCTGTTATTATTCATCTAGTCTACTTTCTGAGTGCTACGCCAAGTTCCAGTGTAATTTCCGTTGCCTTTCTGCAAAACTTACCATTTCTAGTCAGGCCAAATTTAAATTTACTATAATCAAGATTCTATTCTTTTTACTCTTTCACGTGACCAGTTTTTAAGCTTGCTTGGCTCACCATTCTTGCTGTAATAAACATGTAGGTCTCTAGTCTTCATTTTGAAAGCTAATCCCAAATGCTCCCTTTGATTTGCAAAATCATTTTCGAACTGCTTTTTCTGCAATTAGGGAATTTTTTATTGGATTCATTTGTCAAGTGCTCTTATCATTTCATACTGCTCAGATATTAGAAAAAAAGATTTCTCATCCCTTTTAACTATTTGTTAACATAGTTATATTATCCGATTTATTACCTAGTTTAGGATTTTCTACTCAGAATAAAGGATTACTCAAGTTACCTTATAGAGTGCTTCAATTTAGGAATAACTGCTAAGTCACTTTTAAATTCTTTACTTCTCCCTCAGTTATAATGTGCTTGGGAAAGGCAAGCAAAATCTTACCTACATGGGTAAATGGAAGTAAGATCTCCTAACACAACATGTAATAGTCCTAGTCTAAGAATTTTACTGACGTAGAAAGGTAATGCCCTCCAATAGGTAAAGTGGACTTCTGATGTGGCTTGAAAGACAGCATTTTTGAGAATTCATAGTGTATCGATGAATTTTACATAACAACCTTACTAGTGTATTTTAAATGTCCTGAAATTATTTATTTTCAGACTATTATAAACTGAAGCCAATAGCAGTGTCAAAACTAAAAACTGAATATTGGGACTTCATGGACTGTACAATAGAAAACACCATGCAGTCAAGCAAATAATGGGATAAAAATATTTTATGGCATGGGAAAGTGGACACAATTTGTTACACGCAAAATCAGGTTAATAAACAATATAGGTTCCAAGTCTAATTCCAAACATCATTCCAATTTTTTAAAAAACTCCACTGTGAGTGCCAGACCAGCTACATCACTTGTGGAGCAGAGTGCAAAATGAAAATGTGAGACCTCCCTACTCAAAACTTATTAAGAATTTCAAGAAGGTAACAGCAGTGCATTAAACCAAGTGCCCTTCTAAACATGGGGCTCTGTTTGACTACACAGGTTGTAAACTCATGCTCTGTTGTATATATATGTATACATTACATCGACTATAAATATATACACCTGAATGCCAAAATTGTATTACGTATTTCTGAGTGGTAAAATTATAGGCGATTATAATTTTCTTCTTTGTTCTTATCTAAGTTTTTACATCTTTGACAATGAAAACACTATTAAAGTGATTAGGAAAAATAATCACACATGTTATTAAAAGATGATACTTTTAATCAAAGGCAGGAAAATTTTCTGGAAATAAAAGTACATAGTGTTTTGTCTGCATAAATTGTGCCAAACAAGTGTTAGGTACCTTATATGACACCTCCTGCCATTATTTACGCTGTGAGGTAATATTATTTTCCCTTTTATAGGTTCTAAGTTTTAAAGTAACTTGTTAAGTCATGAGAGGAGGACTGACGCTTAACAATAGAAATCCATGCTTCCCCATCATAATATGAAGCAAAAGTCAGAAAAGCTGACTGAGGTTTCAATAAGTAGTATCTTTGAACTTTCGTTTTTTTAATCAATTAAGTAGATACTATATGATAGTAACACTTCTTCTTAATGAACATCACAGCCATGGAAAGCAATAGAAAGATATGCTTTGATAATCATAATACCCCTTTGCTTCTCTGTTCAAGAAGTCATTTAGTCTTGTGCCTGTGTTTGTGTAACAAAAACTAAAAGCCATGTCATACCAGCGTATGTAACATCTATTCCTGTGGCCTGGTAATTTACACCCAAGAACAGGTTTTACATCCATGATGAGTAACTTGTGCAAAAATTTTAAGTATGTTCCTCCATTGTCCATCTTCTGAATTCATCCTTTTCCAATAAAGGAACAAACGGTGAGCTGGGATTTAAAGTCAGGCAGTTTGACCCCAAGTAGAGTATTCAATCACGACTCTATCTTGATTCTAATCAAAGGATGCTCTTTACAGCAGATAACCCAAGTATTTCGGTCCAGGAATGCATCACCAAGGAAAGAGATGTATAGCAATGTCCTTAACAGTATGATGATTTTATTAATGGTTTGATTAGTAGCAGCGGAAATTTAAAACATGAAAAGTTAATAAAAAAGGAAGCATGAACTTAAAATATATATACAAAATGCCCTCCTTACATATGCCACTAAATTTTGGATTGGAGGTATGAGAGGACTACAAGAAACAATATTTTTCATCACAATTGATAGTTACTAAATCTTTTCCTCAAATCCAATTGCATCAAATGTATTTGGGTATTATAAGACCTTCCAAATACCAGGTGCAGAAACTTACTCTGATTGAAACATCAGTCCTCTTTCAACTCAGCTAATTAATCATGAATGAGAGCATGTTCAATTGAACTTTAAACATTTGCTTATGTCATACACAGGCTGGTTGGCAAGAATACAGCTGGTAGAGCGCAACCAAGAACTGAATGGACCAAAAGTAGCTATCAAAAACCTCTTCCCCTCTCTCCTTCCCTCATTCTCCCTTCTCTTTCTTCTCATACCTTCTCTTTTCTCTCTCTCCCCACTCTCTCTTTTCACTTCCTTTCCCTTCTCCTCTCTCCACATCCCTGTTTCCCTTCCTCTCTCTCTTCTTTCCTACCTTTTCTTCTATCTCTATCCCCCTTCTTCTGCTCCATTTCTTCCGCTTCCCACCCTTCCTCTTTCAATACCCCTCTTCATTTCACTCTCTCCCTCCTGGCTCCCATCTTCTCTCCATTCCTCCTTCTCCCTCCCTCTGCCTCTCCTTCTCTTGCTTTATTTTGCACACCCCACCCACTCTGCTTCCTTCCTATCCATCTTCAGCTCCTCCTCCAGATGTCCACGTAGGCTTTGCAACCGCCCTAGGCTTCAGCTATAGGCCAGTGATAGAAGTCCAGATGTCTTTTTCACCTACACATCATCTTTTTTGTTTTGCTTCATTTTATTATTTGGCATATGCTATTTTCCTTTCTTGTCCCATTGAATTTCATACTGTATGTCTTTTTCCTGATCCCTCTAGGAGGAAATACATCCACCTGCTCAGTTCTTTTGGTTTCAGAATTTCTCTACCTCTTTTGAACAACTTTCATTTCCTCCTATTTGTTACCAGCTAAACAAAAATCAGTTTGCTGTCACTACATCATCTTAGAAACAAAGCTATAATGAAAACAATGCTTTTCTAAAATTGTGCTTTCTTCATAGCCTTTGTAATTTAAAAGATATGTAAAATTTGATAATTAGGCATAATAAACAAGTTATCAGAACTTAAAAATAAAAGGGAGTTAAACAGTTATAAAACAGTTAATACATGAGCCACACCTCTGTACCACTTGGCAGCCATTATCATTTGCCAGCTTAAGAAAAGTCTCTAGGAAACTGATAACCAGAAGTTGGAAATTATAATGAGGGTCGCAGCTTTTCTGGAGGGACGAGCTTTTCCACAGGGATAGTGGAGCTTTCTATGCTGCCATTTTGATCTGTTTCTCCTGAGAGGATATTAGAAAGTAGCTCAATGACTCCAAGAAGACCAGATCACCTGTGTCTGACATACTTTCATTTCTCTAGTTCATTAATGATATGGGGTGTAATTTTATAAAAATTATCTGAAGAAAGATACATCTAGGCTGGGCATGGTGGCTGACGCCTGTAATCCCAGCACACTGTGAGGCCGAGGCAGGTGGGTCACCTGAGGTCTGGAGCTTGAGACCAGTATGGCCAACATGGTGAAACCCCATCTCTACTAACATACAAAAGTTAGCCGGGCATGATGGCAGGCACCTTATGCCACTGCACTGCACTGTAGCGTGGGCGACAGAGTGAGACTTAGTCTAAAAAAAAAAAAGATACATCTCTTTCTAGTCACGATTCGTCACTCAACAGTAATGTGTGCGCATTTTCTGCCAGGTGTGATCTACAGTGATATTAGATTATCTTCTTTGAATTTGAGTGAGTCCACTCAATTTCTCAGGCTGCTAAAGGTAGATTTTTACAAGATGAGCACTTCCGTATTTAACGAGAACAAAGTCAGTGAATAGTAATTGAGCGCTCTCAACATCTACTGGTAACAGAAACCTTGAGTAATATATAATGGAATTGTTTGAAAGCAGGAACATAAGGTGCTTGCACTCTTGTGTAACACTGAGTTGAGTAAACATTTACATAAAGAAGGGGTGGAGGAGGTTGGGCTCCATTTTCTGACAGAGGATGAAGAACACTGGCGGGCACTCTCTAGAGACATGACAGGTAAAGGAAATGCCAGAAATTTGACTGAGGGAAAAGAAGTCTCCAGGATAGAGGCTGATGGATATGGAAAGTATATTATACATGACCTAATTAACTTAATGCATTCTTAATTAGGTTAAGGGAGTATCTATGTTTAGGCTGCTGCCAGAAACTAGTTAGAGAAAAAACGGGAAAATGAGAAAACTTAGTTTATACATGAAGTTGTGAGGAGTAACAGTCTTAACCAAAATTCTTAAGGAAACAAGGATAAAGATAAGAGGTTATTAAGTAGCTTACTATTATATTGTATATTTAATTACATCATGTTGAAACTAACTTTACAAAGTACTTTTTACTCATAGGGATTTTTATTATTAATTCACATGTTATTGAAGCCATTCATAACTTAAATGCCATTTTGGGGTTTATATATAGTATGATTTCTGCTATAAATTGTCAGTCTCCTCTCACTTATGTGAATTCCTGCAGAAAATAGGTTTTGTATAAATTCTCCAAGTGCCTAGACTACTCTGTCAAAACCACTATAACTTGAGACACTTGAAGACTCCTGGTGGCGGCATTGTCAGGGACCGTTGGGTTAGCATTCATAGTTAGACTTTCCTAATGAGGGTTTAGGTTGAATAGACAGCCTCCTTAAAAGAAAAAGTAGGTTTTGGCTGTGGCCTGCATGTATAAGATTTCAAATTGTATGCACCATTACATTTTTGAGCTCTGTGCCTTTTTAGTTTTCTAACCAGAGATACAGAAATGGATGATGCAGCCATGCAAATTAGAACTTCATTACTGGAAAAACAGCTCTAAATCTCTTTTCACAGGTTGTTCCCATCCTCCAACAGGTAGGTCAACAGGTTTCAGAAAATTACCCTTCTTTCCAACCAGCCTGCTCTCTGATGCTTTGATTCAGTTATGTAATTATATCAAACCATTCCTCAGTCACAGGACTTCCGCTTTCTAATAACTATTCCCGGGATAGTTAATCTTATATTTTTAGGTAACAGTTTAATAAGTTTTCTCATTTTCCTAACTTTTCTTCAACCAACAATTTTAAAGCTAATATAAAAAATAACCTTTTGACATCTCTTTGTACATTTTCAGTTTTATCTCTTCTTAAGCCCTTCTCTTTTCAAAGTTTAATTTTCATACCATATCTTCCTGTATTATTGTAATTTGTTGTAAAACTGTAATAAAATATCAGATTCTAAATAATGTAAATTTTCATGTTTTAATTAAATGTACTTTTAAACCATCTTTTTAAATAAAATTACTTCTCACTATTATATTTCCAATATAGAATACTGATTCCCACCAAACATGCACTTAAAATATGAATTTTATTGAGAGCATGATTATAAAATTATTTTGTCCATATGTACAAACATCGCCTCACATTTCATATCCTTTCAATGAAATTCACAATATTTTACATATGTTGACTACATCTTTTTGGTTTTAGCACTGAAACTCCTAACTCCTGGCAACTTCTTCAGTTGCAGGAAGAAAAGGACCTAATAGAGTTTTTCACAGGTTGAAAGGAGATAAAAAGCAGCTAGCCCAGCATTTAGCTAACAGTGAAATTTTGGCTGGGTGCCGTGGCTCACGCCTGTAATCCCAGCACTTTGTGAGGCCGAGACAGGTGGATCAGGAGGTCAGGAGATCAAGACCACCTTGGCAAACATGCTGAAACCCTGTCTCTACTAAAATACAAAAAATGAGCCAGGCATGGTGGCGCGCAGCTGTAGTCCTAGCTACTTGGGAGGCTGAGGCAGGGGAATCGCTTGAACCCTGCAGGCGGAGGTTGCAGTGAGCGGAGATCATGCCACTGCACTCCAGCCTGGGTGGCAGAGCAAGACTCCATCTCAATAAATAAATACATAATAATAAACAACAAACAACAACAACAGCCAAAATAACCCCATACATTTTTGGGGACAAGTCACCCAATCACGCCAAGCCTCAAATTTCACATGCATTCAGTGAAATTCACAGTATTTTACATATGTTGACCATATCTTTTTGGTTTTAGCACTGAAACTGTAAAACCCTGGCAACTTCTTCAGTTACAGGAAGACAAGGACCTAATAGAGTTTTCCAGAGGTTGAAAGGAGATAAAAAGCAGCTAGCACAGCATTTAGTTAACAGCAAAATTTCATAGCTGGTTACTCCCTTTTTCTGCTCTTCTCTCTCAGTCTTCTGTTCTTATAAAGATGTATTATTTAAGAGAAAGTCAGCGTGTGATACTGTAAAATGACAGACCTGAGTTCTACTATTTACAAGCTGAGTGACTTTGGTCAAGTCATCTCCACTGTGTGCCTCCATTTCCTCATGGGTACAACGATTATAATTATTACTGTCCTTACATTACAGTTGTCACTAGGATTAAATAAAACAGAGTTTATAAGGGCACCTTTAAGATAAAAAGCATGGTAAACATGAATGCCGTAAGTATAGACTTTCCAAATACTGTGATGTTGGATGTGATAGTATATTTCTTGGTCTGCTTTCTGGTGGCTGATGTTCTAGCAGCCACATTCACCTACTCACCTTGAAATAGGAACACTTCGAAAAAAAATAAAATAAAAACATACCTTACTTTATGATTCCTAAGTGGTATAAACATTCTTCACAGTTTGAGAGCATCGATACAGCTATCCAATGCTCACTTCATCATATTCTCTCACATTACAAACCGTCACTATTGGCCATCTTGTCTATTTGCTTTACAACTTGACAGCTTTCCACTATTTCAGGAAATATGCAAGCATGTAATCAGCAGAGTGGCAGTAAATTGGAACTCTGTGATCCAGCTGGGGTTTCATCCACTTGCCTCCCTGAGGCTGTACAAGGTCATTCCACTTTTTTCCTTGTCAGAAAGCATAGTATAATTATGAATGCACTTTCAATTGTCACAGCAAAGGATGCATGTAAACACCAGCAAAATAAATAAATAAATAAATAATTGTGTCTCAGTCGTGGTTAACAGGGCGAGACACAGTTACAGAAAAACGCAAATGCGACCAGCTATAGGATTCTGTTTCCTACTGTTATTAAGAAATGTCAGAAAGCTTTAGTTATAACTTAAGTGAAACAGACTTTGTACATACACTAAGGGATTTTCATAACAGATGACCATTCCACAATGACTTCATCCTTAATTCCTAACATAGAATCTGATACTAAAACTGCAACATGGTGTAGTGGAGAGAATACAGGATATGAAATACAAAGAGAAGCAACATTTCCACTCCTGGATCTGCTCTAGGGCATATGTTGTGACCTGGGGCATGGAGGCACTTGCTAACTAGTTGTCATCTAATGAATGTGTTACACAAAAGATCAGAAGTAGATCTCTCTGTGAGTAACCAAAAAAAGAGAAAAACCTAGTACTTAGTGCTCTCAAGTATGAATACACAAACATACACATCAAAAAAAAAGACAGAATGATCTTCCAGTCAAAGACAATACTATGTGCAGATTTATTGACACCTACAACAAGACAATGTGTTCTCACTTGTTAGTACCTTGATTAAGTCACAGGGGTGGGGGCAGGAAGGGAATCAGTGGAATTGGACAATTTGAAAAAAAAGCAAAAATGTATAGAAGGCTAGGTTGTATATAGAAGGCTAGAGGATTTGGACTTTATCATATAGTTGGTGGACAGCCTGGGGTGGGAGGGGCAGAGAAGTATTGCAATCTCAAGAGCTTTTTTTCAGGAAAAATAATATACTCTAGTGGTAGCATAAAAGATGGATTGATCATTGAGAGACTGGAGCGAGATAGAGGTCAGGTTAGGAGGCTATAGCAATAGATGAGGGCTGCTAATGGTTTGAATAATGGCTTCTGTGACAGCATACACCTTGCTTTGTTGAATTTTGAAGGTTTACAGCCTGCCACCCACTCCAAGAAAAAGAGAATTTCACGTTTTCCCTCTTGGTTTCTTCCCGTGTCTTTCTTTCCCACCACCAGCACACACAGCCACTTGCTTTGCTTCTTTATGCTCTGGAAACCTAAGGAATCTTGCTTTCTGGGAGAGAGGATGAGTGGATGTAAAAGAAGTAGAAGGGATAAAAAATGACATAAACCTTGTTTTGTTTTTGGTCTGATTGTATGCTTGTTTGTTTTTAATCATATTGAGTCAAGTTTGGAGTTGAAGAGACAAGGCAGACATGGGAATGGCTCTGAGGAAGATATGACTGAAAGGAATTAAGGAATGGAAGAAGAAGACGTTAAGGCTTAGTCCAATGGATTGTGAGTTAGATCTCACACCAACACTCATCAAGACATGCTAGTAAAGAATAAAATTATTTTAAACTGTTCTTCGGCTGCTGAGCTAAGCTGCTTACAAGATCAGATGACATGTAACAACAGATTCAAAGGGAGGGTTACATTTCTTGCACTTCTCTGTCTCCATTACTCAGGTCATCAAACTCAAGGTAGGTATTAGGATCACAATTTTACAGATGAGTAAACTGAGGATAACAGATTTAGTAATTTTGCCAAGGCAATACATCATGTAAGTAGCAGAGTGGGCATAGCTCTTGTAGTCTGTAAGCTTTCCTTTTTTTTTTCTGGCTGACAAAGGTAGATTTTACATGATGATTTTACAAGTAAAAAGATAAGTAACTCATCACTCTTTTACTCTGTCATGCTGCCTTCTAAGCCTAAAATAAAGCAGACATGACAAGAATGGCGAAGAGGGCTTGAAATAGTAAGTTTTTCTGAGGTAGATGGTGAGGTTATTATCCAATAGTGATGATGGAAGAGGCAGAGTAAACTGGAATGTGATAGAGTAAATGTGAGTGTAGGCATGATGAATTGTAATTTTTTATGAGACATCCAGTTGGAGATGACCTAGAGAAATTTGTAAGTATAGTATGGAATTTGAACTTAGGAGACAATCAGGGCTGGGACTATTGATTTAAGAGAATCTACATACAGATGAGAATTATTTTAATTGGAGTGAATGAGATTCCCCAGGAAAACTGAAAGAGTCTTCTTGGATCCAGAACAGATTCCTTGTAAAGCTAAGCCTTTTCATCATTGTCATTGAGCCTTTCTGCTATAGCTTTCATTTAGCACAAAACAACTCTAATAATATTTGTTACAGAAAACTGTATTAATTTACACTAGATATTATTGTTAGCACTGTTATAAACACTATAGAACAGAGAAGGTATGTAACTTATCACAATACAAAGAGTTAATTAGTGGCTGACCTGGGAACCGAAATGACACAGTTTGTCTACCATGCCTGTACTCTTAACCACTGTAAGTCAATTCCTTTCAACATCTAATATCTGGTGAAATGAAATAAAATTCATTCATGTGAATATCACTGGTCTTTTCTTGGCACTTTGAAGAGTGAAAAATCCCTGCATTCCTTACTTTGATTCTTAGTCTCTGGTAATTCATATCACTATTCATTAGAAACCTGAATAACATAATTAATTGAGAGTTAGAGAAAAATGGCAGATAGCAGATAGGAAGGAGAGTTAAATTCCAGCTCCTGCTCGGATACACAGCAGCATGTAAGACTCACATCATGAACTTTTGCTCCAAGAACTACTGCAGAAACATAGCAGGAAAGCCCAGAGTATCCACAGACCCTTTGAAGGAGGCAGCTTGCCACTGCAGTCTTCATAAGACAGCTAAAAAACTGTGAGCACCCAAAGTTTGAGAAAGGGAATATCTGCCCCAAATACACATCACTGGGAAACTCAAAGGTCCATATCATGGGCAAAGAATTTGACCTGACCTGGAGCTGAGACAAATGCAGAGAGCCAAGCAAAATATAGAGGTAGAGGAAGCAGCGATAAGAAGCCTGGGTACTCTCAGTCCCCAGGGAAGCCAGACTTGGTCTCACATGGGTCCTTGGGGAGGGTAAGTTACCAGTGGAACTGGGGAAAGACTGGAGGGAGAAAAAAACTTTTAGCTCAACTTTGTAACAATTTTGACAGAATGTCAAGTTTCCTTGATGTATCTGGGCAAGAGAATGAACTGGGCCTGGGACTGCAGACATGAGCACGGAAGCCACAGCAGGTGGGGAGGCATGAAACCTGAAAGCCCTGCTTGCTTTCTCAGTGGGGAGTCTTGTAGCCTGGCACACATTCTCAGTCCTCCTAACTGGCTGCCTGGAAATAAACGTGGTGCTGTTGGGTGGGGGCTGGTGGCATGGTGGGAGTGAGACCAGCCTTTTTGGCTGCATAGGAGCAGGGCAAGGCCTGTCACTAACAGCTTTTTCTCACTTCCCTAGTGGCCTGTATGATTTAGCAGAGGCAGCCATATTTCCCATTGGAATGTAACTTCATTGGCTTGAGTATCACAGTCCCATAGCCCACAACAGTCACAGCATGCCCCACCTAAGGAGACTGTGAGCTCAGATATGCCTAACCCTGCCCCCACCTGATGGTCTGTCTCTACTTGCTCTGGTAGCTGAAGACAAAGGATATATTCTCTTGGGAGTTCTGTGACCACCCCCACCACCAGATAAACCCAAATACTTACCCAGCTAATCCTAGGGCAAGCTTATATCCTCCTCTACTGCAGCTGATGCTCTCTTGAATGCGTCACCGCCTAGCTGGAGGCCAACTAACACAAAACTAATGCACTAAACAAAAATACAACAAAGGACCCTCACTTCCAGGGGAATGAGGAGTTTACTTCACTCCCCTGGTACATCCACCAGTGCAGGCACTGGTATACATGGCTGAGAGACCTGAAGACGGATCATATCACAGTATTCTTGGCAGACACTCCCTAGACCAGCCTGGAGCCTGGTAGCTCTGCTGGGTGGCTAGACCCAGAAGAGAAATAACAAGTACTGCAGTTCAATTGTCAGGATGCCCCATCCCTAGGGGAAGAGGGAAAGCACCACATCCAGGAAGCACCCTGTGGGACAAAAGGATCTGAACAGCAGCTCTTGAGCCCCAGATCTTCCCTCTGACATAGTCTACCCAAATGAGAAGGAGCCAGAGAATCACTTGTTGTAATATGACAAAACAAGGTTCTTTAAAACCCCCAAAAGATCACAGTAGCTCACCAGTGTGGAAAAAAAATTCTTGAGGCCCCCAAATCACTGAGCTAAATGGAAAAGTCAAGCTGGAACTGCTTAGGGCAGATGGCTCCAATTCTATTTGAAGTCACACTCTGCTCACTGAGATAAATGCATATATGATTGTCTCCTTTAGAAAGACTAATCAAAAACTCAAAAGAATATAACCATTATCTACCTATGACCTGGAAGCCTCCTCCCCACTTTGAGTTGTCCTGCTTTTCCAGACTAAACCAATGTTCATCTTACATATTTTGATAGATGTCTCATGTCTCCCAAAAATGTATAATACCAAGATGTACTCTGACCATGTTGGGCACATGTTGTCAGGAACTCCTAAGGCTGTCATGGGCACATGTCCTCAACCTTGGAAAAATAAATTCTCTAAATTAACTGTGACTTGTCTCAGATATTTGGGGCTCACACCAACAATATGTCCAAACCAAGAAGAAATCTCTGAATTCTCAGAAAAAGAATTTAGAAGGTCTGTTGTTACTCAGGAAGACACCAAAGACAGGTGAACACCCACTTAAATATTTTTTTTACTGTTACAGGATATGGACGAACTCTCCAAAGAAATAGATAGCATAAATAGAAAACAATCACAACTTTTGGAAATAAAGTACACACTTACAGAAATACAAAATACATTGGAAAGTCTCAACAGTAGAATCCAACAAGTAGAAAAGGGAACCTCAGAGCTTGAAGACAGGGCTTTCAAATTAACCCAATCCATCAAAGACAAAGAAAAAATGATTAAAAACAACAAACAAAGCCTCCAAGAAGTTTAGGGTTATGTTAAATGACCAAAGCTAAGAATAATTGGTGTTCTGAAGGAAGAAGATAAATCTAAAATATTGTAAAACATATTTGAAGAAATAGTCAAGGAAAACTTCCCTGGCCTTGTTAGAGATCTAGACATCCAAATACAAGAAGCTCAAAGAACACCCAGAAAATTCATTGCAAAAAGATCATCACCTAGATCATCAGCACATAGTCATCAGGTTATCTAATGTTAAGATAAAGGAATGAATCTTAAGATCTGTGAGGCAAAATCATCAGGTAACCTATAAAGGAAAACTTACCAGATTAAGAGCAGATTTCTCAGCAGAAATCCTATACGCTAGGTTCAATGTGTAGCCTCCTTAAACAAAACAATTATCAGCCAAGAATTTTGTATTCAGTGAAACTAAACTTCATAAATGAAGAAAAGATACAATCTTTTTCAAAGAAACAAATGTTGAGAAAATTCACCACTACCAAGTCAGGTCTACAGTAACTGCTAAAAGAAGCTCTAAATGTTGAAACAAATCCTGAAATACACCAAAAATACAACCTCCTTAAAGCATAAATCCCAGAGGACCTATAAAATAATCACACAATGAAAGGCTCACCCCTGTAATTCCAGCAATTTGGGAGGCCAAGATGGGAGGATCGCCTGAGATTGGGAGTTAGAGACAAGAACGGCCAACATGGTGAAACCCTGTATTTACTAAAAATCAGAAATTAGCCAGGCCCAAGGCTGTAATACCAACTACTTGGGAGGCTGAGGCATGAGAATTGTTTGAACCTGGGAAGTAGAGATTGCAGTGAGCTGAGATCCTACCTAGAAAACAGACCAAGACTTTGTCTCAAAAAAACAAACAAACCAAGGTATTCAGGCAACAAATAGCACAATGAATAGAATAGTACCTCACACCTCACATAGAATGTAAATGACCTAAATGCTCCATTTAAAAGGTATAGAATGGCAGAATGGATAAGAATTCACCAACCAAGTAATGACTATCTTTAGGAGACTCACCTAACACATAAGGATTCACATAAACTTTAATTAAAGGGGTGGGAAAAGATATTCCATGGGAATGGATGCCTAAAGCAAGCAGGAGTAGTTATTCTTATATCAGACAATATAAAGTTTAAAGGAAAAAACAGTAAAAAATAACAAAGGGGAACATTATACAATGATAAAAGCACTGGTCCATCAGGAAAATATTACAATTCTACTTATATATGCACCTAATGCTGGCATGCCCAAATTTATAAAACAATTACTACTAGACCTAAAAATGAGAAACGCAGCAACACAATAATACGGGGGACTTCAAGACCCCATTGACAGCACTAGGCAGGTCATCAAGACAGAAACCCTCATGGAACTGGAGAAACAAGAACAGACAAAATCCAAACCCAGCAGAAGAAAAAAAATAACAAAGATCGGAGCAGAACTAAATGAAATTGAAGCAAAAAATAAATCGCAAAAGATAAAGGAGACAAAAAGCTGATTTTCTGAAATGTATTAAAATCTCTGGTGCCAGGCAAACATAAGTCCTTTAGAAAGGTTTCCTGGTGGTTTTAATGTGATTCCACAGGTAAGCATCAGACACTGAAATAACTTCATGTACTTATTTGACTTACCTTATTTATGGATATTTACTGCAGAAACCTTAAGAGATGATGTAGAAATCATATTCATAAAACTTCACTTGTCAACCTTGATAAACTTCAGCAAAAGCAGTTGCAACTTTAATTTCCCTAGAAGAAAGAGAAAAAAATAAATACAATATTTGATTCTGAAACATTAAACTTTGCTACGTGGTTCCAAAAAAGAACTTCGTGCAGCCATAAAATTAACAACTATAAAATTAGACTCCTCAATCTTCAGAGCACATGGAATGTTTGTCCCTCAGTGCAGCAGTGTTGATCCATAATGACTGCCATTAGTTTCATTTTAATACTACAAAATATTTCACTTGCACCACTTATTAGGTCTTTGCATTGCATTCTGTCTCCATAGCTCTTCTGAGCTCCATGTGATATTTATTTTATAGTTGTCATCTGGGGTATCACCATGACAGGTGGCACTTACCAAAACATGATAAGCATGTTTGCCATCTCTGCCTAGTGACTGATTTATTCAGAGGTCTTTTTCCAAACTTAAATTTCTTTTGAATTGCTATAGAATCTGATTCGCTTCACTGCAAATAGAATAAAGGTCCCTTTCCTTGTTTAAATCACTTCAAAACAGCAAAATCTGTATCTTAAATATGTTAATCAGGGGGACTTGGTCAGCCCAGAATCTTCTCAAAATAATCTCGCCCTCTCTTAATGCCTTTCTTCTGAGGTCCACAATGTTCACTAGCGACCTGAATTTCTGTGTTCCTCCTTAAATTTGGGTACGTCACTTAACCTCTTTGAACCTTAGCTATTTGCTTCACAAAATGGGTCTAGTGGTGCCCACATTGCACTATTGTTCTGTGAATTCAAGACACATATTTTAAAATGCATTGTCTAACTTATAGTGACTATGCAATAATTCTGGCTATTTTTATTAAATACCAACTTATCTATTCTTTTACTCAACATTTATTGAACTGTTTCTATATGTCAGGCCAGCAGTCAACAAAAGAAAAATACTCCCCATCATGAGACAAAAAGATAAACAAAATATAGAAAAAAATATTGGTGAAAAATGCAATGGAGAAAAACAAATCAGTAAAATGGAGTGGGGACTTGCCATGTCAGGATAGAATGATTTCAATTTTATACTGGGTGGCCAAGAAGGTCTCAGTGATCAGTAATCTGAAAGAATTGGGGAGGGATTGAGCCATTCTGTTAACTGGAAGAGCAATCCAGGCAGAGGGGGGTAGCAATTTCAGAAGCATGCCTTTCATTTTCAACAAATAAAGGTGTCAGTGTCACTGACTGTTACACAATGCAGCCTTAGATAGTACATAAACAAATGGGTGTTCGCATGTGCCAATAAAACTTTACTTGAAACAACCGACATTTGAATTTAAAACAGTTTTCACATCATGAAATTTTCTTCACTTTAATTTTTCAAATATTAAAATAAAAATTTAAAATGATTGGCCCACATGAGCCATACGAAAGTAGTTAGCAGGCTGAAATTGCCCCACGGACCACCGTTAGCCTGCCTCTGCTCTAGGGCCTTGAAGACCATTGTGAGGGCTTTAGCGTTCACTGATTGAGATGTGGAGCCACTGGAGAGTTCTGATTAGCAGGAGAATAAAACCTGAGCACATTTCAGAAGGATCCCTCTGGCTGCTGTGTTGAATGTGGGGCAAAGAACAGCAGGGATATCATTAGAATACTAATTTGAGGCAAAGGTGATTGTGGCTCATCTCAGGGTGGTAATGACAGAGGCAGTGAGAAGTGGCTCAGTTAATGGATATATTGGAAGATCTACATATTTTTTTTTTTTTGAGATGGAGTTTCACTCATGTTACCCAGGCTGGAGTGCAATGGCGCGATCTCGGCTCACCGCAACCTCCGCCTCCTGGGTTCAAGCAATTCTGCCTCAGCCTCCCGAGTAGCTGGGACTGCAGGCACGTGCCACCATGCCCAGCTAATTTTTAATATTTTTAGTAGAGACAGGGTTTAACCATGTTGACCAGGATGGTCTCGATCTCTTGACCTCGTGATCCACCTGCCTCGGTCTCCCAAAGTTCTGTGATTACAGGCGTGAGCCACCGCGCCCGGCCTACCTTCCATATTTTAAGATTTTTGCATCTACGTACATGTGTGAGATGGGCTGTACTTATCATTTTTCGTAGTACTCTTTGCTTTCTTTGCTAGTATGGTTCTACTACCTCATGAAAAGAAGGGTATTTTGTTTGTTTGTTTATATTTACTGAAGAATTTTGCAAATACTAAATGTATCTCTTCCTTAAACTATTGATAAAAAACCATTATAAAACCACCTGGGCCTTATGTTTTCTTCATGGAAAGACTTTGAAATGCAGATTTCATTTCTTTTATAGTTATGAGACAAATCCAGGTTTCTATTTTTTCTTGAATACATTTGCTGATGTCTCTTTCCCTAGCATTTTGTCTCTATAGCATACATTTTCAAATACTTTGCCATAAAATTGTTTATAATATCCTCTTACACTCATAATCTCTACTATGTGTGTTATTATATCACCTTTTCATTCCCACTGAGTTTTCTTTGTTCTTTCTGTTTTCTTGATAAATTTCCCTGAGATCTATCAATTTTAATTTTCTTTTTACATATTAAGCTTCTGTCTTTGTTGATCCTCTATTCCGTATATGTTTCTACTAAATACATTCTGGTTATTATCCTTATTACTTTTTTCTACTTTATTTGGGTTTCTTATATATTATTTTTCTAACATATTATCTGGAATTATTTGCTCATTACTTTCAGCTCACCCTTCTCATGGAATTTTTAAGACTATACATGTCCCTCTATGTGTTACTTGAGCTGTGTCCAGTGAGTTTTGATATGTAACGTTTTCCTTATTGTACATAGGCATTTTCTAATTAATACCATGATTTATTTTTGGGCTCATGAACTACTCAGCAATTTGCTTTTAATTTTTAAAACCTATGATGCTCAATTAGTCATCTACATTTTTATTGACTGTCTGGTCTACATGATATCAATTCTTAGCAAAAATGTTAAGTTCAACTTTATAAACCTTAGTATCTCTAATAAATGAACTACCTCTTACTCTCTTCTGCCTTTCCAGATTGCTGACATTACTACATCCATTCCACCAACTTTGTGACCATATGAAGATCTCCATAACACAATGAACCTATTGCTTCGTTTTCGTTTTGTTGTTGTTTGTTTTGAGATGGAGCCTCTCTCTCTCACTCAAGCTGGAGTGCAGTGGCCCAATCTTGACTCACCACATCCTCTGCCACCCAGGTTCAACTGATTCTTCTGCCACAGCCTCCTGAGTAGTTGGGATTATAGGCATGCACCATCAGCTAATTTTTGTATCTTTAGTAGAGATGGGATTTCACCATGTTGTTCAGGCTGGTCTCGAACTCCTGACCTCGTGATCCGCCTGCCTCAGCCTCCCAAAGCACTGGGATTACAGTCGTGAGCCACCACACCCAGCCTAACCCATTGCTTTTAAAACTGTGTATTGCCTCCTTCTCCTCTTACACATCATAGCTTCTAGATTCCAGCATCTGTTAACAAGGGAGTTAAATATATGTAAATATAACTCCCTTGTCCTTCTCTCTCTTCTTTCTCTCTATTGACAAAATTCTAGCACTCCTCAAACATAAATCTCTGGAGCTTTTGTCTAGGCAGCCAAATGTGGCTACAGAAAAACAGGAATGATACTGACTGACTCGTCTAACATTAAATTTAGGGCCACCAGTCTCAATTGTATACTCTGAACTTCTCAGGAACCTAACCACATCTCCTTACTAAATTCTCTCTTCCCTATAAACTCCACCTCCTCTATTGCTATAATGGGTGATCTGTCCTGGTTGCTATGTAAAGTAACACTTCATCAGGGCACCAGATCCCATGCCTCCTTATCTACCCACGGACTTTGCTCATGCAATTGACTCCAGTCTCCTGCGACATCAATATTTTGCTACATACCAGATAATAGCATTCAGCATCCAAATATTGTATCACAGATCCCATATGTTTTAAAGAAAGCTGTCTCAGCCCCCACATTGTCTTCCAGCTTCTGTCCCATTGTTTTGTCCCCTTTTAAAAGAAAACTCTTTGAAATTGTTGTCAGTTTTTGCCTTTAGTTGCTGATTTCTCATCATCTCTTAACTTGTTTTCGCTCATTCCAAAACTAAGCTTTCATCATCATCTAAAAAGTCTTTCACTTTAGAGGGTCATTCAACATAGTAGAGATACACAGAAATGAATCATTACTTGAAAAATAGTGTAATGTTTATCGACATCGTTGTTGTAAGTCAAAATTGTTATCTACTTTTTAAAACTATGTCTCAATTGATCCAGACTTCAGAGGGAACAGGGATGCATCCTCCTGACATAAACAAACCCAAATGAAAGAGCTGTCAATACAATTGTTTTTTTTTTTTTTTTTTTTTTTTTTTTTGTATGTGTGTGGTATATTCAGTTCTTGGCTATCACATCACTTACTCCACAGCAGAAAATAAGCAGCTCTCAATCTTTCGTTTTTTTCATGGACGAAATGACTAATGAAGTCCACATGCATGAAACACCCTCAAAGAATCACTGAGATACTAGCTGCACCTCCACTAACACCTTCCTCCCTTTTAAGAAACCAACACTTATTAAGTACTTGCTCTGTATTAGGTATTATTCTGACCACCTGGCATACATGACTGATTTAATGCTATGATCATCCTCATTTTACAAATCAGGAAACTGAGGCCCAGAGAGTAGAAACAGCATGCCTAACGTCACATCGTTAACCAAGTGACTGAGTCAGAATTTAAGCACAGGCTGCCAGGCTCAATACAAATCCTCTTAAACCATTCTGCTTCACTTCCCCTCTCCTTCAACTCCTACTGAAAGAACCAAAAACAAGTGAATTAGAGTCCCAATATGAAAGGTGTAATCTTGAAAAATGTTGTCCAGAAACATCCATGCTCTAACATTAACTAATGACTACCTACCTTCTGCCTTTTATCAAGTTGCAGTATTTACAGACATAATGGGCAAAAAAAATCCTGGAATCAAACTAGCTAAAACAATAAAAGCATTTGTCTTCTCAATGAACAAGTTCAGTGGTTGGCCAGGCTCTATACACAGTTCTAAAGTTCAACTCTTCATGATTTTTGCGCTCTCCCCTCTTCCATGTACTGGTGTCATCCTCAGGCTAGTAGCAAGATGGCTATGACAGTTCCCAGTGGCATATACATACATGAGAAAGTCCAAAAAGTCAAAGAAGGGACTATATTTATCTAGTATTACTTAATCTAAAAAAAAGAGAGTTATGAACACTCTTTCTCCCACAGCAGATTCTCTTTCAGGTATTAATTGGGTACCATGGGGTTATAAGTCCATTCTGAATCAATAGCAAAGAGAATAGGGCTACCATAAAAGATTTACTGGTGGCACAAACTACTACCTTATGGAATTTTGGAAATGTATAGAGGTGTTTTGGGTTGTCATGATGCTTGGAAAGAACTACTGGCAATGTTCTAGATAGTCTCACAAATAATTTTCCTGAGAAATATTAATAGTATCTCCATTATTATTTTACTTCCTTTTAAAAATTAAACACTGGCTTGAAGAAATCAAGATGTACTCCTAAAGCTGGTGATGAGGTCACCCTGCTCTGAATCATGTGGGCGAGGAATAGCTACCTGAACATGATTACAACGTTCTTAGGGAGGCAGTGGGGTGGGGAATGCTTAAACAGGACACTAAGATGTCAACAATATCTTGTAATCAAGGCTGGAGCCCTTCGAGTTCTCCTTTTTCTTAGTTAGACTGAAACAGCCTCAAAAAAAAGTGGTCATTAGGCTGTTATTATGGCCTGAACCACAAACTAGATTATAAATATTGTCTTATTAGAAAAGCAAAGGCTGGTCTGAGAAATGTCTGTGAGTGTCAGAAATAAAGCATCCAAAGAGAACAGGAAAGATTTTTCCTTTAATGCCCAGAGTAGATCTAATGAAATCGTTAGACATGGAATATAGGAAGAGAAGGTAGAGATAGGCAGATGCCAGGAGGACCTCTAGAATTTGGAGGAGTTGGCTGGAAGATTTGCTCAGTTTCAACAGCCTATTGAGTAGAAAAGGAGGAAAAAAGAGAGATCATCTTACCCTTTTTACTTCATCCTCTTCATGAAATCATATGAAAAGAGGTCAAATCCAAGTTCCCTAGACCTTTAAGTAAGACATGATATCTCCACCCATCATCACAGGGAACCAATCAGTATCTTAGAATTTAATGAATTTAGAACATTCCTTTTCTTTGACGATGGATATAAAGAACTACATACTCACGGATCTACAGTTATCAAGCTTGGATACTTAATACCTCTGTAGCTTCCAGATCCAGATATTGAGAGGACTGGGATATATATATATATATATATATATATATATATTACAAACTGCAATGATTCAGATAACAGATGGTCATGGTCCAGGAAACTACACTTTTAAAACAAATTGACACAGTACAGCTAGGCAATGAATGGTCCGTTAATGAACCAAATCAACCCATATTACACAAATGGAAATTTTTTTGACTACATAGGAAATATTTTATTTAGAAGGGATGGATAAAAAGTTCAGGTTAGACACTTGAAGAGGTTAAAAAAACTGGGTTCAAAAGCAAGATATATGTATATGTGTATAGACACACACACACACATATACATACAGACATATATATATATGTACATTTGTAAGAGTTACAAGACAGTCATTTAAAACTTGAGTTTAGATCTGTCTGAGAGCAATATGGCCAAACAGAATGCTCCACTGATTATCTCCCATATAATGACGCCAATTTAAAAACACAAAAATATCTTCTTATGAACCAAAAACAAGATGAGCATTCAGATTACCTGGTTTTAACTTCAAATCACTGAAAGAGGTGCTGGAAGAGGGTAGGAAAGACAGGATTTCAGCACCAACACCACCCCTCCCGCATCCCCTCCCAGCAACCGTGTGGCATGGAGAGAAAATCAGTGCACTTGGGACTGTGAGACACTGCATTGATTTTAGTGCTGCCCTGTCATAGCAGAAAGCAAATCTGGACTCAATTTTCCTGCAAAATGGGATATTTAAACCAGCCCAACTGGAAAGAAGTCATGCAAACCAGCAGTTGGAACTTGAATTCTGACAAGCCTCGCCACCATGGGCTAAACTACTCTGTGTCCCTAAATAATACTAAAATACAGTCTAGGCCACAAGGACTGGAACTGCTAGTTGAGTTCTGGTACAGAACTGGGCTCAGATCCAGTGAGCTTGGGGAGCACATGACCTATTGAGACACTTGAGGAGAAAAGAGGGAACAGTGAATAGGATTTTGTATTGCCTTTTGAATACCAGATCAGCCACAGCAGGATAGAGCACCAGTCAAAGTTTGAGGCCCTATTTCCAGGCCCTAGCTACCAAACGGCATTTCTAGACATAGCCTGGGACAGAAAGAAATCACTGCCTTGAAGTGAAGAACCTAGTCCTGGAAGACCCATCACATACTAACTAAAGGGCCCTATGGCTTTGAATAACCGGCAGTGGTTACCAGGTAGTATGCTGTGGGGCTTGGGTAAGAATCTGAGACTACCTGGCTTCAGATGAGACTCAGCACATTCCCAGCTGTGGGAGCCATGTGGAAAAACTCTTTTTGATTGTAAAAAGTAGAGGGAAACACAAAAGGGATTTTATCTTGCATCTTATGTACCAGCTCAGGAAAGGGGGGTAGAACGCCAAGTCAGCTCCTGGGGTCCCAGATTCAACCCCTTGGCTATTAGAAGATATTTCTTGAATGGCTCTGGGCCAGAGGCCACCCACTGCCCTGAGATGTGAGTCCTAGGCCCAGCAGCATTCATCATAAACTGACTAAAGAGACGTTGAGCATAAAGTGAACATCAGCGGTATGCTGGCAGTTCTCCCTGTGGTCCTGTGGTGCTGGTATTCATGGGGTAAGGCTCCTCTGTCTGAGAAAAAGGGCTGTAAGAGTTGGAAGAACTATGTGTCTCATGGTTTGAGTGTCAGCACAGCAGCAGTACAACAGAACACCAGGTAGACTTCTAAGGTTTTTGACTGTAGTCCCTGGTTCCAAGATGACACCTCCGGACCTGCCCAGGAACTAGAGCACCTTGAAACCCCGAAAGAAAGGACAGAAGCCTGGCTGGCTTTGCAATCTGATGATTTTAGAGCCCTAGGATGTTGAGGGAACATTGGCAATAGCCAGGTAGTAGGTACAGCAGACCTTGGGTGAGAGACAGTGCTCAGGTCCGACCCAGCTAAAGAGAGTACTTGAAAGAAGAGGACGTTAATGAACAGTATGAAATCATCTGAAGGTATAAAACTTGGTGGTAATAGTAATAAGTACACAAAACAAAGCATATTATAACACTGTATCTGTGGTATGTAAACTATTCTTATACTCTGTGGAAAGACTAAATGATGAACCAATAACAAATAATAGAAAGTGCTGTTCAAGACATGGACAACAAAATTAGATATAAATACAAACTATAAAAAGTTAAAATCTGGGGAGACAAAGGTAAGTTGTACTTTTTATTGGTTTTCTTTTCCTGTTTATTTATGCAAAGTGTTATCAGCTTAAAAATGAGTTATAAGACTGCATATGCAAGAATTGTAATAACCTCAAACCAATACACTTACAAATATATGTATAGAATACAAAGCAAAAAATAATATCATGCCACAAGAGAAAATGAGTTTCACTAAAAGGAAGATAAGGAAGAGAAAAGAGAAGACCAAGAAAGATAATAAATAAATAATAAATAATAAATAAATAAATAAATAATAAAGAGAGAAAATAAATAACAAAATGGCAGGTGTAGGTCCTTCCTTATCAATAACAACATTGACTGTAAATGGACCGAAATCTTCAATGAAATTACATAGGGTGGATGAATTGATGAAAAAACAAGACCCACTGATCTGTGTTCTACAAGAAACACACTTTACCTATAAAGGCACACATAGACTGAAAATAAAGGGAATGAAAAAAATATTCAATGTCAATAGAAACCAAAAAGGACAGGAATAGATATATCAGACAAAATAGATTTCAAGACAAAACTACAAGAGATAAAGATGGCCCCTATATAATGATAAAACAGTCAATTCAGCAAGAGAATATAACAATTTTAAATAGATACACACTGAATCTTGGAGCACGCAGACGTAAAATGCAAATATTATTAGAGCGATATAAAGATAGACCCCCAATAAAATAATTGTGGGAGACTTTAACATCCCAAGTTCAGCACTGGACAGATCTTCCATAGAGAAAATCAAAGAAAATCAGACTTGATCTGCTCTATACAACAAATGGACTGATGGATATTTACAAACCATTTCATCTAATGGCTACAGAATATACTCTTTTCCTCAGTACATGAATCATTCTCATGGATAAAGATAAAAATGTCTTAATGATAAAAAAAAGTCATAAAAAGTCTTAAAACATTTAAAAAATTAAAACATATCAAGCATGTTAACTGACCCCAATGGAGTAAAATTAGAAATCAATAAAAAGAGGAATTTTGGAAACTACACAAATACATGGAAATTATACAATATGCTCCTGAATGACCAGTGGGGTCAATAAAGAAATTAAGAAAAATGTTTAATAGTTTTATGAAAAAAATGATAAAGGAAATACAACATGCCAAAATCTATGGGATACAGTGAAAGCAGTACTGAGAAGGAAGTTTATAGCTGTAAGTGCCCACAACAAAAATGAAAAACAACTTGAAATAAACAACCTCATAAGGCATCTTAAATAACTAGAAAATCAAGAGTAAACTAAACCCAAATTTAGTAGAAGAAAAGAAATTATAAAGGTCAGAGCAGAAATAAAGGAAATTAAAATGAAGAAAACAATATAAAAAATCAAAACAAACAGTAGTTGTTTTTAAATAATAAGAGGAAAAACCCTTTTTTCTTGAATATCTAAGAAAAAAATAGAGAAGACTCAAATACAATCCGAGATGAGAAAGGAGATGGTATAACTCGTATTGCAGAAATTCAAAGGCTCATTAGGGGATTCTATGAGCAACTATATGCCAATAAATTGGAAAATCTAAAAGAAACTGATTAATTCTCAGACACATACATCCTACCCAGATTGAACCAAGATGAAATCTAAAACTTCAACAGGCCATGTCAACTAACAGGTTTGATGGTGTAATAAATGTCTCCCCACAAGAAGAAACCTTAGACCCAAAAGCTTCACTGATGAATTTTCTAACAAACATTTAAAAAAGAACTAATATCAATCCTACTCAAGCTATTCTGAAAAATACACAAGGAGGGAAAACTTCCAAACTAGTGCTACAAGGCCAGCATTACCCTGATACCAAAACCAGGCAAATACATATCAATAAAAAATAGGCCAATATCACTATGAATATTGATGAAAAAATCCTCAACAAAATACCAGAAAATTTAATTGCACAGTACAGTAAAAACATCATTCATTATGGTGAAGTGGGATCTATCTCAGAGAAGGAAGTATTGTTAAACATATGCAAATCAATTAATGTGATACATCATATCAACAGAATGAAGGACAAAAACCATATGATCATTTCAGTTAACGCTGAGGAAACATCTGATGAAATCAACATCTCTCATGATAAAAGCAAAAACAAAACTGTGTATAGAAGAAACATTTCTCAACATAATAAAAGCCATATCTGACTTACCCATAGCTAGTATCATACTGAATGTAGAAAAACCAAAAGCCTTTCCTCTAAGATCAGGAATCTGACAAGGATACCCAGTTTTAGAACCGTTATTTAACATAGTACTGGAAATCCTAGCTAGATAAATCAAACAAACAAACAAACTAAAATAAAGGGCATCCAGATAGGAAGGGAAAAAGACAAATTATCTTTATCTGCAGATGATATGCTCTTATATTTGGAGAAACCTAAAGAATCCACCAAAAAAACTATTAACACTGAAAATCAAATTCAGTAAAGTTACAGAACACAAAATCAACATACAAAATTCAACAGCACTTCTATATGCCAATAGTGAACAATATGAAAAAGAAATTATATTAATTGAAATGGGAAAGCAATTCTATTTAAAACAACTACGAATCAAAATATACACCTTAGAATTAACTTCACAAAAGAAATAAAAGATATCTTCAAGGAGAAGTATAAAATATTGAAGCAAGAAATTGAAGACACAAAACATGGAAAGAAATTCCTTGTTCATGAATGGGGAAAATCAATATTGTTAAATGTCTGCATAACCCAAATGAATCTACAGATTTAATGCAATCCCTATCTAAATACCAATGACGTTCTTCAAAGATGTAGAAAAAACACTCCTAAAATGTATTTGCAACCATAAAATATCCAGAATAGCCAAAGTTATTCCGAGCAAAAAGAACAAAACTGGAGGAATCATATTACCTGACTAAATTATATTAATACTACAGAGCTATAGTAACCAAAATGGCATGATACTGGCATGAAAACAGACACATCGATCAGTGGAACAGAATAAAGAACCACAGATAAGTCCATATATCTACAATAAATTCATTTTTGACAAAGGGGACAGGACAAGAACATGCATTAGACAAAGGACAGTCTGTTAAATAAATGGTGCTGGGAAAACTGGATATCCATATGCAGAAAAATGTAACTAGACCCGTATCTCTCAACACATACAATGGTCAAATAAAAATGGATTAAAGACTTAAATCTAAGACAATAAACCATGAAAGTACTGCAGGAAAACTTTGGACAAACCCTCCAGGACATTGTGCTGGGCAAAGATTTTTTGAATAATACTGCAGAAGTACAGGCAATCAAAGCCACATTGGACAAATAGGATGACATCAAGTTTAAAAAGCTACCGCAGAACAGAGAAAAGACTCAACAAAATGAAGACACAACCCAGAGAATGGAAGAAAATATTTGCAAACTACCTATCTGATAAGGGATTAATCATCAGAATATATGAAAATCTCAAAAAACTCTATAGAAAAAAAATCTAACAACCCAATTAAAATATGGGCAAAAAGACCTGAATAGACATTTCTCGAAATAAGATATACAAATGGCAAACAGCCATTTGAAAAGGTGTTCAATGTCACTGATAATCAGAAAAATGCAAATCAAAACTATAATGTGTTATCATCTCCCTCTAGCTAAAATGGCTTTTATCCAAAAGTTACGCAGTAACAAAAGCTGGTGAGAATGTGGAGAAAAGGGAACCCTTGCACACTGTTGGTGGGGTTGTAAATTAGTTCAACCACTATGGAGAACAGTCTAGAGGTTCCTCAGAAAACACACAAAAAATATCTACCATGCAATACAGCAATCCCACTCCTATGTGCATACCCAAAAGAAAGGAAATCATTATATCAAAGAGATATCTGCATTTCCATGTTTATTGCAGCACTATTCACGATAGCCAAGATATGCAAGCAACCTTAGTGTCCATCAACAGATAAATGGATTAAGAAAATGTGGTACATAAACACAATGGAGTACTATCCAGCCATAAAAAAGAATGAAATCCTGTCATTTACAACAACATGGATGGAAATGGATGTCATTATGTTAAGTGAAATAAGCCAGGTATAGAATGAGAAATATCACATGTTCTCACTTGTTTCTGGTATCTAGAAATTAAAATAATTGAACTAATGGAGCTAGAGAGTAGAAAGATAGTTACCAGAGGATGGGAAGACTAGTGATGGGTTCAGAGGGAAATGAAGATTTTTAATGGGTATGAAAAGTAGTTAGAAATAATTAATAAGACATAGTATTTAATAGCAAAACATGGTGGCTATAGTCAAAATATTTTAATTGTAATTGTTAAAATAACTAAAACAGTACAATTGGATTTTTTGTAACAAAAAGGATAAATGCTTAACTGGATGGATACCCCATTTATCCTGATGTGATTATTAAGCATTACATACCTATATCAAAATATGTGACGTCAACCATAAATACATACACCTATTACGTACTCACAGAAGTTAAAAGTTTTTTTTAAATAGCAGGTATATTATCGAAAAAGAATACCTTGAGTTCAAAAGATATTGAAGCTTGCTGATTTAATTATTCAGAATTCACTGTGTAATATCATGTGGAAATGGACATCTCCTGCTCCCTCAGTCGACAAATTCAACATTGCCTTTATAAATAGCCCCTTGATAGAGTTGGAACAGCAAATAGGTGTTCTGATCCTGACTTGTCTAGCTGTTCTTATTTGGTCCTTTCTTTGGTGACTTCCTTGATTGAATTAAAATCATATTTTCTTATCCTTTTCATCTCACAGTAGCTAATAGTGGTTCACAATGTTTTTCTAGTGACTTAAGATCATGTTATTCTGCCAGTTTGGCAGCTAATCTTAGGCCTATGGTAACAATAGAATCATTTTCTCATGATCGTCACGGTCTGTTAGTTGGTTTTTACCTTTCAATCATAGTGATTTTTATATTTCTAACTACATCTTAATGGTTTAAGAGCCCAATTTAGTTCTCCATCTTCAGAAACATATTAAATTGTGCTTTTTAAAAATACTACCATGATCTCCTCAGTCTGAAAAAAGAGCCCATGTCCATCAGGCTAATTATCATCCTCAAACCACAAAAGACTTGTATTTGAATAATGCTTTTTCAGGCAACAAAGGAACTGCTGTATCAGTGGCAAAGCCGTAAGTCTTGACCACCTGGAGGGCAGTTATTCTCTCAGAGTAGTTTCTGTGGATTATTGGTACTCTGTGACCTGAAAGACAGGTTCAGTCACTGAATTGGAATATAGCGATTGTGGTAATTTCTAGATATTTTCTTAGATATAATTTTCTTATTTATATAATTTTAATGAAATAAGTTGCCCCATTCATTATGAAAGTTATACATTCTTATTATGCAGAATTTGAAAAAACAACAAAGGTGCAATGGCAAAACTAAAAGCTATTCTTTCTTTTACCAGAGATACTACTGTTGTGATAACCACTATTAATATATTTGTGTTTTCCCTTACAGTAGTTTTTCTATGCATATATGTAAGCATTTTAAAAACTGAAATCTTAGCAGGGGGCAGTGGCTCACAGCTGTAATCCCAGAACTTTGGTAGACTGAGATGGGTGGATCGTCTGAGGTCAGGAGTTCAAGGCCAGCCTAGCCAATAGTGAAACCCTATCTCTACTAAAAATAAAAAAAATTAAAAAAATTAGCTGAGCATGGTGGTAGGTGTCTGTAATCCCAGCTACTAGGGAGGCTGAGGCAGGAGAATTGCTTGAACCTGGGGGGTGGAGGTTGCAGTGAGCCCAGATCACCCCATTGCATTCTAGCCTTGGTGACAAGAGCGAAACTCTGTCTCAAACAAACAACAACAAAACCAAAACCAAAACAAACAAAAAACCAGATTTTACTGCATGTTTTACAATATATCCTACTCTCTTTATATAGTAAATGGCCATAATTAGTTGTCTGGGGCTAGAAGTAAGGGAAGATAATTGACTGCAAAAAGCACCAAGGAACTTTTGGAATGTCAGTGTTTTATGTCCAGATTCTGATGGTGTCAAAATTCATTGAATCGTTTACTAAAAATAAGTTTATTTTATTTCCTATAAATTATACCTCAATAAAATTGACAAAAAATAATGAAAATTGGCTTGGCTATAAAAAATTATAAAAAAGGCCAAAACACCACTGCAAGACTTACTTGGAAAGCAGATGTCTCATGATCACCACAAAAGTTCAGGGTTACTTAACACACTATTAGATGGATGAATGTTGCAAATGACATACCTTAGAAAATTTAGAGACACTAGATTTTGGAGAAGGGAAAATTTTAAGTACAGAAGAAGTGTAGAATTGTACATGTATGCACACATGTGTAAGCACATGTGTGTGTTTCTTGGAGTAGGTTGGGGTTTAATTGGCGACATTGTCAGCAAAAGGAGGTTTAAGAGACTATACTGCAAGCTAAGAGAAAGAAACACAATAGCTATAAAAGATGAATAATATTTGAGACTTCTAGATAAGGAATGGCAAAATATATACAGGAAAACACATTCTAATATTCTTGAAAGGAAAACAGGAGGTCAGGAGTTCAAGACCAGCCTAGCCAACATAGTGAAACCCTGTGTCTACTAAAAATTAAAAAAAAAATTTAAAATCATATATATATACTATGCTCGATCCCCGCAACAGGGTACCTTTTCTACATAATTCAGGAAAGCAAAAATATGATTCATGTCAGAAACTGAAAAGTTCAAACATGATTATCTGTCATCAACACCACCAGTGTATAAATATGCTATTAAGTGGAGCAATCCACAAATGTCTCTGTTTGACGAGTCTCTTTTCTACTAAGAAATTTAAGATAAGATCCTCAAATAATCTTCAGTGAAAAATATAACCACTAAGCGGAGAGAAGAAAAGAATCCTGCCACCTCTGACCAGAAAACAAATATTATGATGATTCTTCTCCCCACAAAGAGAGAATATATTTAGATTATTTAAATAAAATCATTGGACATTAATATACATAATAATTTATATGTAGGATGGCATTGTAAATTTTATGTAATGAAATTTATGGTGAAAAATACATCTCTCTTTTGAAATTAGTATCCATCTATTAACTCTTCTGTAACTTCCTTTGACGTGTAAATTGTGCATTTTTATTTTTTATCATTTTATTATTTTTTCATGACTCTCTTCTTTTTTTGTTCAGTCTCTATTATCCTTAGTAACCCAGGATGGAAATCTATCTTATATCATCCCATATATTTCTCCAAGTTCATATAATCATATACAAACTTATCTTTGTATTATTACATAAGGAGATATTTTTATCAGCATCTTATACAAATTGATAATAGATATCTTATTTTGTTCACTTAACAAAGTCTCAATTCACCACTTAGTACATCTGTAATTCATTTTTTTTTTTTATGGTCTCATGATAATCCACAATGTGCATGACCAGAGTTTAGTTACGCATTTTCTTATTTCTGGGGATTTACTTTGCTTCCTAAGAATACTCATAAATACCTCATTATAAACTGGGCATTTCTGTCTGTGGATAATCACTAGGAGTAACATTGATTAGTCAAAAAGTACATAATTATTAAACATTTTAGAAGAGAAGAATTTTTTTCAAAAGACTACAATAATCCAAAGTTTAGCAATAGTATCTGAGAACACTCTTAACCGTCTAGCCCCACAATGAATATACTATTGTGGTTGCAAAATTTTTTATAACCTGATAAAAGTAAGTAATTTTTTATTGTTATTTTATTTGTATTTTCCTAATTAATGAGATTCAAAATCATTTAATTCATTTGGGACAATTTGAATTTTCTATTTTGTAAACTGCCTATTCATTTCTTTGCCCATTTTCTGCTGAATTCATTGTCTTCCTTTTAATGTGTAAGAACTCTTTACATTATAAATAAAAACTTCTTTTTCTCGACTTTGTGTTGCAATTATTTTGTTTTGCTAGTCTATAGTCTATTAACTTTCATTGTTATTTTCCATAACATTGACAACAATTATATAAAAAATACATTTTTTCTTTCATAGCTTCTAACTGTATAATCTTAAGAAAAATATCTTCACCTTTAAAACATACCCATAGTCTCCTCAAGATTCTTGTAGAGTTTTTATCTTATATATTAGCAGCTAAGTCTCACTTCTTCTGGAATTTACTTTTGCATTTGATATAAGATAGGAGTACATTTTTATTTTCTTCTTGATGGAGAGCTAGTTGTACCTGAACCATCTGATGAATAATCCATCATCATCTTACCAATTTGAAACCCTTCTCTTGACATAGATACATTTTTCATTTATATAAGGATATATTTCTACTTGTTTATTTCTACAACAGTAGCACCAATATGCACCAAACGCTCCTCTTTTCCTTTCTCCAAAATTCCCTGGAGGGCTCTGGTTTCGCTACAGCCCTCTCAAGTGGCGTCTAATTTCTCCACCACACTTTTGTTCTACTATGCCCAGTATCCTACAGAGGCAGGGTATATATTCTCTCTCCTTCTTATTGCTACATCCACACCATGTTTTTCCTTTGTGCCCAGTACCACCATCCAGCTTTGAAATTTGTGTCACCTGACTGTACAACCCATTACCAACCCTTGCAGGGTCATCTACTAACCTGGATCATTCTCCTTCATTCTTTGAGACAATTATCTTTAGGATCACTGTCACTATTTCTAACCAATAACAATTTTGCCCCACCCACCATCCCATATCCACTCCCTCAAACTTGTTTTGTTACGATTACCAATAATTTCCAGAAAGCTAAATTCAATAATCAATTATTCACCTCATTTTACTATTCCTACAGGTAACAGCTGACCAGTTAATCATTTTCCTTATTGTGAAACAATTTATTGTTCATTTGGCTTCCAGAACATCACCTCTAAATGATAGGCAATCCATTTAAAGGCTCTCTCTCTAGACTTGGTGTCTATGCACACTGACTCCCTTGGCCATTTCATCCTTTCATAGGTTTAAATACCAGTTACATGGGACAACTCCCAAATGAAATCTCCAGCCCTTCCGGCCTGACTCAAGATACCTATATTAAACTGCCCTCTCATCCTTACTTGTGTGTCTGGCAGACGTCTAAAATGTATCATTTCTATATCAGTAAGGGTTCAGGGAAGGAAATTGAAACCACGGCAACTATTGTAAGCAAGCAGGGCTCCAATACAGGGAATAAAATGCCAATAAAGTCATTGGAATGCTAGAGGATGTAGCCATCCTGGCCTCCTTGTTTCTCTTCAACACATCTTAAAACAATTGCACTGGATGTTCCCCATGCCTAAGTTGCTCTTCCCTAAGTATAAGCTTGGCTACTTCTTTCCTCACATCATTGTTTAAATAACACTTTCTTTGGCCACTCTATTTTAAATTGTAATCCTTGCCCTGACATTACCCATCTCTTCTTTGTTTTTCTCCATAGCACTTATAACATTATATCTCTATATTTAACTATTTTGCTTAATTTCTGGTCCTCCATTAAAGTGCCAGCTTCATGAGTAAGGAAGATTTTTGTCTGTTTTTTCACCACTTTATCTCCAGTACCAGGAACAGATTTTATTTATACCAGGCAATCAATAAATACCAGTTAGAGAGACAAAAGAATAAATTTCATTACAATGGTTTCGTATTATGTTCTGATAGCTAGCAAGTCCTAGCCTTATGATTTTTCTTTGACACACAAGTATATTCCAGCTTTTGAAAGACAAAATTTCACCCCCTTTAAAGAATGAATTTTGAAAGAAAGCCTTAGAGTGAGAGAAAGACATTATCACCCCCGAGCTAGAATGGAAGTTCCTAGCCTAGAGGAAAAGAGAATCAGAAGGGCAGTCAAGAGAGTGGATGATATTGGGGCCCAAAGAAAGGTCCAATTCCCAGGAGTAGATAAATCACCCTAGACAGCCTAGATAGGTTTGTGAGATATGAAAGCAAGATAGACTCCTGCCCTGTTGCTAAGGGACAGATCAGGGAAGTGGCAAATTACAGAGTATAATTGTGCTCTCATTGTTCAATACCCATTTATGAATGAGAACATGTGGTGTTTGATTTTCTGTTCTTGTGTCAGTTTGCTGAGAATGATGGTTTCCAGCTTCATCTGTGTCCCTGCAAAGGACATGAACTCATCCTTTTTTATGGCTACATAGTATTCCACAGTATATATCTGTCACATTTTCTTTATCAAGTCTATCACTGATGGGTACTTGGGTTGGTTCCAGGTCTTTGCTATTGTGAACCGTGCCACAGTAAACATACATGTGCATGTGTCTTTATAATAGAATGATTTATAATCCTTTGGGTATATACCCAGTAATGGGATTGCTGGATCAAACGGTATTGCCACTTCTAGATCCTCGAGGAATCAGCCACACTGTCTTCCACAATGGTTGAACTAATTTACACTCCCACCAACAGTGTAAAAGCATTCCTATTTCTCCACATCCTCTCCAGCATATTGATTATTCTTATACATGAACATGGGATGTTTTTTCCATTTGTGTTTTCTCTGATTTTCCTTATGAAGTCTCATGAATTTTCCTTCTCCCATGTGTAATTTACAGGCAGTATAGTGCTTTATATATGCCCCAACATGAGAAGAATGCAGAGGAAAAAGGGCCCTAAAGGGACCCATACGTGAGGAATGACGGGTATCACCCTGGTGACATGCATGTCCATTTTACTGCAAATAGGATAGACTAAATGTGTCAGCTCCAATATCAAGGTGGACATATAAAATGGAAGTCTAAATGAATCTCCAACATCTTGATATATGTGACCTCCTTCAGATTTCAAGCACAGTCCCAAAGAAAGGAAGGGACCCGACCCTCAGTAGACCCACAATAATTGTTTGCTGCCCTAGCAAATAAGATTTATAATAGAAATTCAGTTGTTTTACAGAATAAAATGAAACCTCTTAGAAGCCTTGTTTGTGGACTGAAATTAATTCACATGTAGAGTGTCATTTTTTTTCTTTCTGAAGATATATTTCTATCCTGCAGGTTTTTAGATGTTGCTTAGATTTATGTAGTGGCATATCTTTGGCTCCTGAATTTTCTAATCCTTACCCATTTATGTGCCATTTTTCATAATATCTCTACATGTTTTTGCAGCCCTTCTAGTATTTTCTTTTTTGAATTGATTCCCCTCACGTCTTATTAAATTATTCCGAAAAATTTACTCCGGGGTACAAGTCTTAGTTGAATCCAATCAACTGTTTTAAGCATGTGTGGCCTTGGTTGGGGTAATATAAAAAATCATACAAAATAATGCAAATCTGCTATGTAAAGAAAAGCTGATGATCAGTAGCAGGCCTGTTTAAAAGGCATTTGGAGAATTGATGATATATCATCAACTGCATGAAAAATCAGTGCAAAGAAGATTCCAAATGTTGTCTACTATTTCCTTTTGTCAAGGACAGAACTCAAGGGCAAAAAAGCCAAGTTTCTCAAATCCAGGGAAAGTCATCAGTCATTTGCAATGGTAACTATTTTCCTATGTCTCATACTCCCAAATTTCAATTATAAAATCTCTAATGTTTATTTTTTGCATATCTTTTAAACTTAACTAATTGCCAAGTTTCTCATTTCAGGCCACATATATTTTCAATACACATAATTATTATAATACAGAATCAACTTCATTAATGCCCTTAGATAAACGAGGGCATAAGCCGAGATGAGAAGACAATTGAAGTATAAATTGAATAAAATATATGTAAAATGTTGAAGTTAACAGAAAACAGTAAAGAAGCGTAAGAATCACTGTGTCATGATAATAATGAAAAGTCACACAAGATAACATAGAAATAAATAATTTTACCCAAATAATCAGTGCATTTTTTCAAACAAAGGACTGGAAAGTTTTTGTTTCTGTATTATTAATATTAAGCTTACTTAAATGTTTTTGGAAAGAAAAGAAATAAAGAACAGATTGGATTCGTTTTTTAAAATGTGCTCACCTATATCCCTACGTACTTACAGAGTTGTCTTCATTTTTATAAATTAAATAGTACAAGTAGAATTCTATATGTCTGACAGTAGCAAAAATTTCATATAAATCCTGATTCACACTCCCAATGGTCTCCTATTACAACGGTAATTAACAGATATTATGCATCTAGCCTGTGTAAACTGCAGATGTTAATGTTTTATACTAATGATGTCAGCAATTTTCCTGTCAATTTGTATTTTACTACAGCAGTTAAATGACCTAAATGTCCTCAGTACTTCCACAAAAATTTTGCTCTGCATACTAACATGGAATAGGTAAGAAAAGAAGTCTGCTTTCTTGCAATGGACTTGGCAAAAAAACTAAACAAGTTAATAACAGGAGCCTGGGACTGGAGCATCAACTAGATGATGGATCATCCCCAAGCACTGCAACATTCACATGAAGATTGAGACTTTTTTTTAGTGGAAGCCTATGTCAAAAAGAAGTAATATTGTATGTTTCTATCTTGTGAACACATCAATATTTCTTTAAAACTAGTCAGAGCATAAAAATAACACTTAGTATTCACACACAGCCTCTCCCCAACAAGCTCTAATTGTTTTTTCTAAGGAACTTGGACAAATGCTTTTGTTATGACATCTTCGCTAAGTTGCGGTACATTTTGGACTTTTAACAGGGAAAAACTACCACATACCCTTATGGTACTGGGACTCGAACATCAGTTTGCTCACCATCTTGGGAATAAGCACTGTTCTGCCTGTGTGGACTCAAGCACAGAAACATTTTTGGCAAGAAACGGCACTTCCATTGGTCAGACAACTAATTATTTTGAAAGCAAGTGAAATGTAAGCATCTTATCTAACTAGGTTTTATGACATCATATGATATCTTATAATTTTTTATTACAGTTATTGGCAGACTATAGTCCAGAAGAAGTCAAGCTCCCTCAAGTCCTTCCAAGGAAATACAGTCAGATACAAAAGCTGGGCATCCATAATGATAATGAACTGGCCAGAGGCCATAATGCAGGGTCACCTTGCACTGAATAGCCAAGTGATGTTTGTAGATCTTAGCCCTGTGACTTCACTATGCCAATCAGAGTATGTGTCATATTCCTATGCAATTAATAGTTATCTTAAATTCCCAAAATCTAGTAAAAATGTGTCAAGGACATTTGAGAAAATTCCCTGATATAGTTTCCAATTTTGGATGACGCTTTTCTCCAATGTTCAATGTTCTCTTTTACCTCTTCATAAGAAATTGGTTTACAGCCCAATACGAGGAAGCATTCTGCTCAGCAAATAGCCCTTGCTTCTCTGGACAAAAATGACAACCACCTTACAGAATCCACCTCTGGTTATGGAAGCCCATGGTATCCAGTCTTGGTTTGCTTTAGTGGAACCTGTTGATTAGTTGTTGTTGAAATAGCAAATTGAGCCAAAGACTACTAAAAAAGCATGGAAGAAAAAATAGCTATTAAAATGGGGGAAATAACACAAAAGGGACACCAATTATATATTGAGTACTCAATTATAGTGCCTGGTATATAATAGGTAATGAGGAAATAGTGATTAGTAAAGAACCAAAACAGGGAAGATATGTGTTTCTTTCTTCCAATGAGGAACTGTCCTCAAATTAGTGTCTGTAATGCAAAGTAAAGGAGTAAATCCTAACATTAGTCCTTCCACAAATATTTGTTGACCATATGACCTTCACAAAAGGGTGTCAAATTATGAGTCTGTTTCTTCATCTGTAAAATGGGATGAGTGATCATGCATGCACTAATTCCTCCACATTCATGTGTGTAGAGATAAGTGGCATCATGTTTATACCTGCATAGTAAACTATGTAATATATCATGCAACGTTTAATTCTTATTTTCAACATTTCTTTCTTTCAGAGTTGCTTTAAATCATCTCTTACTCAAGCCAGTTCTTTCTGGCTCGTATATTTCATGGCAATACCTAGTGCTAAGAAATACTGCTTTTTTATATCAAGAGGTTAAGATGAGTAAGAAATATGCCAAGCTAAAATACTTTCTCACAGTTACTGTCAGATGATGAGGTTAAATTTTAACTCATAGATTAATTGGATCTGGTGGGTCAATAAAATAACTCTTGAATTATAGAGTACCTTTTAGAAAGACAAAGGAAAAGTCTAAGTCTATGCCAGCCTGGATTATTATCAGGTCCATTAGGATCATGCTCCAAGAAATCCATTATTTTCTAACAGCCTTGAAATATGGGTCTTTTCATCTCTTGTTAAGAAAGTAGTGCCAAGAGCTGTTGATTAGAACAGAACTCTTACCTATGGTTGCAAAAAAAAAAAAAAAAATCGCAAATATTTGCAAACTCAAAAAAAAAAAAGGTAAGAATTTCTTCAGTTGGATTTTAATCTAGAATTTTACAAATAAATTTTAGACATGTTTAGGTTGAAATACTATAATAGTTTTAATAAAATGAAATAATGGTTAGTCATCCAAACTGAGAAAGTTGTTATTTTTTTGAATTGAGATTTAACTGTTACACGTCATTTGAAAAATAAAAGGACTGTGTATAATCAACTCATCATATGAATACTGTTTCAATGTTAAAAATATTTTTCTGGCAAAATTCTACTATATTTAAGCTTTTAAATTGATTGACAGGTTGTTATTTTGAATCTTATCATGTTTTCAATCTCTACACTGTTCTTATACCACCCTTTAAACTAGCATTTTATTTTATTTTTGCCAACTCTATTATTTTCTCCTTCAGAAATCTTGTCCGATGTTTGTTATTTTCAAACAAACAACTTTTGAGCTTGATGATTTACTGATCTAACCGAAACATTATTTTTAAAAATCAATTCAGTAATTGGTATTTTTCCTTTCCTTCTAGTTTCTTTAGTTTTACTTTCTTCTTTTTCTATTTTCACGCATTGAGTGCAACACATTAATTCTCAGCATTCTTTTACATATAACACTTTTTGGCTGAAATTTTTCATTTATGGAGCAGTTTAACTGCATCTTTATTTTCTTAAATGAGATGCTTTGCTCATCACTTAATCATCACTAAATCATAACTTTCATTGTTTTTGTATGGATACATGGGTTATTGAAAAGTACATTTATTATCAAAAGTATGAGAAAGTGGTGACATTGGCTCCCTTTATTGCTGTTTCTTTTATTTAATTTTGCTATAATCACAAAATGTGATCTTCATGATACAATATAAATCTTTCAGTAATTGTTTAGACTCCTTTTGCACCTTTTGCAGCCTAGTCCAAGGTCGTTTTTTTTGTAACTCTTCTACGTGTTCCTGAAAGAGCTGTATTTTAGACTTTTTCGGTGAAATGCTTTGCATCTGTTTGTTAGTCAAGTTCACTTATTAGGCTGATCCAATTATCTGTATTCGTATTATTTTTTCCATTTTATTTTTTGCATGTTCTTCTTTAAACAATTACTCTCCAGTTCATTCATTATCACTCTGAGATTTTCTTTTTCCTTTTCCATCATTTTAAACATACATATTTTATAGTCTTTTCCAGATTCTTGTTTTCTGAATCTCTTGGGGTGCTACATTTGTACTTTTTTATATTTGCTGGCTCTTTTTATTATCACTAGTTTGATCATACGATTTATAATTCTTTTATCTGGGCCTAATTCCCAGCTTAGAGTTGGTTTATTTGTTTTTGTTTTTCTCATTGAGGCTCTCTTCCCTAGATTGCAAAAATGCCCATACAAAGCGATTTTCTATTTCCTTTTGGGGGGCTCCCATTCAGATTGAAAGGTCCGTGTCCAAATTTTTACTTTGAGAGCTTCTAGGATATAACCTACATAAGCAGTGTGCGAGTGTATGTATATATATACATATAAATGCACGTGCATATGTGTATGTAAATATTGATTTTGAAATTTATGTTATCCAGAATATCTATGTGTTTGCCTAAGGATATAGGCCTGTTCACAGGTAGTTAGTCCTCCATTTTATTTTTAGTGCACTATGCTGCCTGAAGCCTTCCTTAACTCTTTGACTTGACCAAAAGATCTGCTTGCTATTGCTTTTATACTTTTATTGCTGTACTGTCTATTATAGCAGTAATCCTCTTGCCGGAAAGTGGTCCTTATCCAGACCCCAAAAGAGGGTTCTTGGATCTTGAGCAAGAAAGAATTCAAAGTGAATCTAGAGAGTCAACTGAAAGGAAATTTATTAAGAAATTAAAGGAATAAAAGATGGCTAATTTGTTGGCAGCCTTGAGGAGCAGTCCCAACGGCTGCTGGTTGTCCATTTTTATGGTTATTTCTTGATTACATGATAAACAAGGGGTAGGTTATTCATGCCTCCCCTGTTAAGACTATATAGGGTAACTTCATGACATTGACATGGCATTTGTAACTGTCATGGTGCTTGTAGGTATGTAGTAGTGAGGACTACCAGAGGTCATTCTCATCACCATCTTGGTTTTAGTGTCATTTGGCCAGCTTCTTTACTACAGTCTGTTTCATCAGCAAGGTCTTTGTGACCTGTATCTTGTGCCGACCTCCTATATCATCCTGTGACTTAGAATGCCTTAACCTTCTGGGAATACAGCCCAGCAGGCCTCTGCCTTATTTTACCCAGCAACTGTTCAAGATAAAGTTGCTCTGGTTCAAACGCCTCTGACAATAGCACCCCTGCAATTACCTTTTTACATGCTTTTCACTTACTGCATTGTAAATTCCTTGAAAACACAAGCTGTGAATTCTTTTCCCTAGCACTTAAAATTGTGAAGTCTGAAAAACTGGAACCAGAATGATGCACAAAATGAATAGAAAAATATCCACCCAAATTTTCCCTCTATTGTGCTTTTTTTCAGCACGTATGAGGAAAGTGGGGAGAGTATTTTTCTAACAAAACAAAGAAAAGAAAATCAGAGCACCCTTGGGTACTCAGCTAAATGCACCTGTTAAAATGTGCCTTAACTTGACAGTTACCCTGAAAGGGATAATTGGACACACTGCATAAGATTGCCCTATCAATATATTATTGGTAAGCCTGAATACTTCCCTGAGTAGAGCCAGGCAGTAAAGCAGAAACTTCAGCAATTAATTGGTGAATTTGATAAATAATTTTTTTTGAGACGGAGTCTCTCTGTCACCCAGGCTGGAGCACAGCAGCACCATTTCGGCTCACTGCAACCTCCGTCTCCCGGGTTCAAGCAATGATCCTGTCTCAGCCTCCTGAGTAGCTGGGATTATACGCATGCACCTCCATACCCAGCTAATTTTTGTATTTTTAGTAAAGACAGGGTTTCTCCATGTTGGCCAGGCTAGTCTCGAACTCCAGACCTCAGGTGATCCACCCACCTCGGCCTCCCAAAGTACTGGAATTACAGGCATGAGACACAGCACCCGGCCAAGGATTTGATAAATAAATGAATCCAAGTGACTAATTTGTGTGTCAACATTTCTGCTTTTACTTGGAAAGAAATGGTCACTTTCACTCTCCATTTTTGTACACAAGCCTTATAAGAAAAACAATGTATCCTGTTGACATAATGGGAAGAATATCTATATAAGTGAAATGCTTTCTCTAACAGCATAATTTTATACCCCTTGCAATAAAATCTTAGGGCAGGGGAAACAATGTGGTTACTAAGCAACTATTGTGTAGATGCTCTAAAACCATGTAAAATAAAAGAAAGAAAATCAAGAAATCTGTATATATCAATACAGATTAAACCCCATGTTCCACCAGTGCTGCTAAGCTAAAGCAAATAAAACACACCTCCTCTCAAAAACATAAGCCACCATGCAAATGGTAACTCTGTTTATGTCCCTTTAATCTTGGCTCATGACAGCCTGTAGTTATTACACGTTTTACCACCATAAGGAATGGTCATTAAGTAGGTTATCAGCAATGCTGCTGCATATACTAACAATAATGGTAATGAACTTAATAATACCTTCAGAGAAGGACCTAATGTATGAAAACATTCAAGTATATGCAGGAGCCTAAATGTACTATTACAAGATTCCCAACACTGTTGCTATTAGAAGTCAGGGCATTCAAAAGCTTAAGTTGATATTTTTCCAAGGTATCTCTGTATAGTTGGGGAGGGAGGTACTGACATGACCTGATTATAAGCTCCATGAGGACAGGAACCGTGTTTGCGTATTTGCCACTAAATCCCCAGCACTTGGCACACACACAGTGCCTAGTGCATGGTGGGTGCTCAGTACATGATGAGTGGATTTGAGAGGAAATTCTTTCCAGAATAAAATTAGAGACTGAATGAGGAAAAGCTCAACATAATTCACAGTTGCCTTCAAAGCCAAGTGCATAAAATAGCTTTGGAATTAAAGAAAATGTCAATTATCATATAGGAAATACTCCTATTTACTTGCTGTTTTACAGTTTTGCAGCCTATTTTGCCATTATCTCAAGGGAATTTAGGATCCAGGCAAACGTTATCATTTCCAATTTACAGATGCACAGGAAAAGTAGTATCATGGACATTTTACTGGGAATGGTAAAACCAAAATTATTTTTACAGTTAGTAAGTGTACCCCATATATCACCTATGTGATCCTGAGAGCATATGTCCTTTATGTGGGACTTTTTCTGTGTGTCCTCCTACTCTTTAAGACTCACAGCCTAGAAAGTACACCGAGCACTACCTTTTTTTCTTATATGCCTTTGTAGTACAGAGTTTAAAAGCAAGATATTCAATCGCATTCATCATGAATAACTCTTTGAGGCAGGCACTTTAATGATGGCTGATTTTCCAAAAGCACTGATGGACAGTTGAGTGGAAAAAAGAACAGAGATTATCCCTTGGAATTAATGAAAACCACAAGAGAGAGAACGATAGCAAAGATCCTCGTTATAGGAGCGATCAGGTGAACACATGACAACCACCATATTTGAATCCATCACTGCATCATTTTTAGAATTTTCTGATTTGAAATTTCAATAAGCCTTTTCTGCCTCCGCAACATATTTCTGCTTTCTCTTATTTGCCAAAAAAAGTTTTCCTCAACTTGCACTCCAGAAATATCCAGGTTAGAGTCATCATTTTCTCCTAGCTCCTGAAGGGATGATATATAAGCATTGCCAGCTCTAGTGTGGTCACTACTAGTGGGTTGAACTAATGCAAACATTGGAATTCTATGTAATTATTTTATTTGTTATACTTTGCATGCTGCAGCAGCAGCGTGTGCTACCACTTAACATCTGGGAGTCTCCCCAACTAGCCCTGCAGACTTTTAATGATTCCCATTGCAAACATATTTTAGGCTCAAGCTGGGACCCTTATTCAAAAAAGTTCATTAGCATATTATTGGATACCATATTACACTCGAAACTAAAATTGCTTCCACTACAAATTCATAAACGTGAATTGTCATTTGCTCTCAGTACTGTCTATCTAGCTTACTACATCCCTTCAATCAACATTTCCACTCTCCCTAAGCTTCTATTTCAGCTATCCTCCGGGCTACTCAATTAATCAACTCCTCTAGCACCTATCCTTCTCTGTCTTCCAGAAGACCTTACTTTTTACTTTACATAGAAAATACAAGCCATCAGACAGATATGATCTTTTCTGTCTGTTACCAAATTTATTTTCAGACCTAATCTATAAACTATTTCGATAACCTTTCACATAAGAGGAACCACTCCTGTCTATGGACAACTTTCACCTATCCAAAGGTCCATCCTTCTCAGGAATTTCTACTTATGGTAGCAATTACCCTTCTCTGTTTTGCATATTCAATCATTTTTTTTTCATACAGATTCTCCCATTAGACTTAGTAATGCTTAAAACTCTACCATTTAAACAAACAAACAAACAAACAAAACAGGTTGCACACAGTGGCTCACACCTGTAATGCCAGTACTTTCGGAGGCTGAGGGAAATGGGTCGCTTGAGCCCAGGATTTCAAGACCAGCCTGGGTAATACGACGAAACCCCATCTCTACAAAAACATTCAAAAATTAGCTGAGCCCCCAGCTACTTAGCAGGCTAAGGTGGGAGAATTGCGTGGGCCTGGGAGGTGAAGGTTGCGGTGAGTAGAGACTGCGCCACGGCACTCCAGCCTCGGTGACAGAAGGAAACCTAGTCTCAAAAAATTAATAAAATAAAAAATATCTCACTGAACCTCACACTTTTTCTGGTTATTTCTGTCTCTTCTCCTGTCCTAACCAAATCTCTTAAAAAACATTACTCTGTACTCGTGATCTTTCTGCGTTTCCTCACCTCTCATTCATTTCTACTTGACCCAATAAGGCTTTCAGCAACATTACAACTAAATCCGTGACCTCCACGTTGCTAAAAGCGAATGGGCACTTTGCAGTTCTCATCTTACTTTACTGCGACAACTTTTCATATCATTGGCCACACCTGTCTTTGGGAAGACACATTCTTTTCTTGGCTAATATAACACATTATCCTTTTTGTGCCTCTTTTTTTTCTCCATTTTTATTTCAGACGAATACTCTTCCACCTGGTCAATACATACTGGAGTACATCATGACTTGGTCCTAAGCTCCCATTTCATCATTCCCAGGTGAAGTTACCCACATTCATGGCTTAAATCCCCACCTATACACAGATGGTGCCAAGGTTTTCATCTTCCATGTAGACCTCTTTTTTAAGTATCCGTTTTGTAGTTCCAATTGTTTACTTGAATTTCTTCAATGTTTCAAAGGCAACACAGGACTAAAATGTCAAAAATTGAGCTAATAAGCTTCCTACCCAAAAGGATTTCATTTTTTTCACTGTTACTGTCTCATTAAGAACTCTACTCTCTCTCTTGCTATATAAGCGACAAATCCAGGACTTGTCATTGTTGCTTCGGCCACCCCCACTGTCATAGCCAAAGATCATAACCCCCGTGTATTTTACCTACAAATGGGATCCCCCCACCTCTCTTCATATACGCTACTGCTTCTCTAGTCAAAGCTGCCATCATAGCTCCCCTACATTGCTGCTATAAATTCCTAACTGCATTGCTGGAAGCTGTTCTGCTTCCCCTCCAATTCATCTTCTTCCAGTAGCCAGGGTGATCTTTTAAAAAGTGAGGAACGTATTACTTCCTTCCTTAAAACTTTGCAATGCTATTAGGTTAAGGATAAACAAAACTTTTTAATATGTTCTATATTTTCGGACTCCACCTTCTTTGCTATATCAAACTCACCCTTAGTCTCTACGTTCCGACTACCCTGGCATTGACATTCTTTTAGTCAACTGTGTTTTCTTTCATCACAGAGCCCTGCATGTAATGGCCCCTAAGCCTGCGATACCATCTCCTTCCCTTTATCTAATTATACTTCATACATCAGATCTATCACCTCTTCTTCGGGAAATCATCTCCCTATTTACAAGATCCATTCTTTGTAGTATTTGTCTCAGCTACCATTTAACATTGGATTTTTATGATTATTTCACAACTCTTTTCCTCCTCAGACCTACAGTCTTCAGGATGGAACAAAATGTGCTTCTTTGACCACAGTTTTATCCCCAGCACTTTGCTTAGTGTTAGACACATAGTAAATGTTCAATAAATATTTATTTATTTAAGGGTTGAAGGGACCCTTAAATAAATCAGAATGATGGAGGATGGCAGGGAAAAAGGAAATAACAACTCAAAGGATGTCAGATAAAATAACACAAGTCAAAATACAGTTAAAAAAAAAACAAAACGCATCTTTACTTGACAAGAGGCAGACAAGAAATTCACTGCTTGACAAGACATTCCCAGGCTAAGTAGACACTATGTGTGACATGGAATTAATTACTAGGAAGTTACAACAATGGATGCCTTCTAATGTGCTAATTATTTTAATTAACTTGTGGTAATTTTAATTGTATTATTTACCTCTGATTTTAAGTTGTTTTTAGGTTCATAACTGAATAAAATTTCTGCAAAATCTATTTAGATTTTATTTCTCTTAATAAATATTATTTTCCTTCCTGAGGTTTTACATTTGTTGCAGTCTTATTTCATTTAAGTCTTTTACCGCCTTAGAATAAAGTAGATATTTTCTTTTCTTTTTTTTTT
>NW_016107807.1:1180229-1183690 GCF_001604975.1 Cebus imitator | reverse complement strand
GCGCCACCATGCCCAGCTAATTTTTTGTATTTTTAGTAGAGACGGGGTTTCACCATGTTGACCAGGATGGTCTCGATCTCTTGACCTCGTGATCCACCCGCCTCGGCCTCCTAAAGTGCTGGGATTACAGGCTTGAGCCACCGCGCCTGGCCTAAAGTAGATATTTTCTTTCTTTTTTTCTCCATTATATCTCTTTCGGGAGAAACATACTTTTGAACTCTTTCCCACTTTGTTCATCTTGTCTTTCGTTACAGATTTTTTCATAGATTCTAGTTGCTTGTCTATAGACCTGAGTTTGAATTAATAGTAACAATACTAATAGTAAAAGTAAAATAATAATAACAGATTTTATTAAATAAATGCATTTTATAAAACTGGAACAATGTTGCATATGTATGTATTATTTCATTAAACTTCATAACAAAACTGTCAGTGACATAAATATCATTAGTACTATCTTTCAGATAAGAAAATCGAGGCTCAAAATGGCAAAATATGTTGCCTAAGGAAACAATTAAAATAGCGAAAAACTGGTAAGCTCCTCCTGTCACTCAAACGACTCATCTCTAAATGAGGTTAAGATCATTTCAGATATGTCAATCTTTCATTTGGGAAATTTGGTTGCCTGGAGTGTTTTTCTAAAAGGTTTTTGAGCTTCAAATTAATTGAAAGAAACTTTTTAAAACATATTTATATTTTACAAGTGGATAAAGCCTAGCCAACAGTTTATCCTTCATTTTTGAATATATTGTATGTTTTTCCTATGTTACAGAATATCACCCATGTCAGATGCCACTTGTGGACAGTTTAATATTTATATCTACTTCATGAAAGCAAAAACATCTGCATTCACAGATAAATTTCTTAAGGCAAGCTTATGAATTTTATTTCATGGCACATCAAGGATAATTGTTGTCACATAATTGAAGCCATAGTATATAAGACAATACCTGATTTAGGATAAAAAGTAGAAATAATTCGATGAGAATGTCACTGAGCTGTAAATACTCTTTGGCTTTTTGGTTTAAATAATAATAAAACTTCATCCACTTTACTCCTTGAATTTTTTTTTGAAACAAGTTCTCGTTTTGTTACCAAGTCTGAGGTACAGTGGTATGATCATTGTTCACTGCAGTCTCAAACTCGTGAGCTCAAGTGATCCTCCTGGTTCAACCTCCTGAATGTCTGGGACTACAGGCATGTGCCACTACGCCTGGCTTTAAAAAAATAAAAATTGTAGATATGAGGTCTTGCTATGTTGGCCAAGCTGCTCTCAAACTCCTGGCCTCAAGTGATCCTCCTGCTTCAGCCTCCCTAGGTGCTGGAATTACAGGTCTGTGCCACCCTATACAGCTTTGAAATTTTTTATCATTGTTGAAGGTGACCACTCTGCTAGATTTAGAGTACTAGAAAGATTTGAATATGCATTACTACCTATGAATCTAATATATATATATTTTAATGACAGCACAATTTAATACCTTGAAAATCAAAATCTCAAAATGGTTGTTGTTGAAAAAACTTTACATTTTTGCACTCTTGCTGACTCTGGTGGTTAGTATTGACCTTGCATCTTTACAAACACTGTTTCATTTAAGATGCATAATGCAACCAATTTGGTAGATATTTTTTGTGAAATAAAATACATTAAGCGATTGCAGTCTTTAACAACAAGTATGCAAGCATTCTGACAAAGTTCTATAATCAATAAACAGGAAATTTTTGTAAGACAGATGTAAATGTATCTGCCAAAGTTGCATACGGCTATGCCATTCCTAAACCATTCAAAACAAAGTACATAAAAACCACATTCTTCGTTACATTTCTCTACTAAACTGCTTAAAAATTAATCTTTCATATATAAGAAAATACTAATTCATAAATGTTTCTCATGACCATTTTACATCTCTGCATCTTTCGTCATGTTATCATGCCAAAATGATATGATTTGCCAGATGACATACAGAAGGCCCACTTAAATAGTTAAATTTGAATTTCAGATAAATAACAGATTTATTTCAGAGTTAAATATGCCCTATGCAATATCTGGGACATACCTATACTAAAAAAGCATTTCTTGTTTATCTGAAATCCAAATGTCCCTGGGTATTCTGCCTTTTTGTTGAAGATGGCAATCTTACCTTGTGTCCATACCTACAGTTACTCGTTTACTGTCTAATTATTCTTTTTCTTCTCACTGTGGGTGATCTTAGCCTTCTGCTTTTTATTTTCGTTTTCCCCCACTAACAGCTTCCACTAAACTTTACACTGATAGCTCTTAAATTGTTATTTCCCTTTTCTTACCACTTATCTAAAGCTCTAACCTCATATACTAACTGCCTGCAGACCGCGTCTGCCTAGATATCTCATCATTGTATCAAATCTAAAATATCAAACATGAGGTCACATGTTTAGCCTCCAAAATGTGTAGTTCAACCAGTCATTGCTGTCATTTAAAGGGACATCACCATTCTCCAGGTCTATCTGGCTTTTTTTTGCTGAGCATTCATCCAAGTGACTCCTTCCACTTGACGATTATATGCAGGCATTTTCTTAGACTTGCTGATCCGTCCTTGGCAAGCCTTTATCTTTTCTACATTGCTGCTGTCATCAGTCAACGGCAAGCTCCCCTCATAATGGGCCCAAAACTAGCTCTTCTTTGGATTCTCTTCTTTTAGGGAGAAACGTTTACTTACAATATTCAATCTTGGCACTGAATCAGGAGAGGAGGCAGTGTAATGTAAATTGAGGATAACTATACTTAGCATACAGGATGTCCATGAAAATATGCAATGCATACGTACGTAGATGGAAAATAATCATTATTATTATCATTAGCCATTGTACAAGAATAACTACAGTGTGGACCATGTGTGAAATACCAACCACTGTGATGGAAGGCAATGGGAAAATGGAGGTATATTCTCTCCCATTTGTCTTTGACTCTACTTTTTCTTTGAAATTTTGCTCATAATCCCTTCTGTTTACATTGCTCTTGGATGCACACCAAGCTACACATATCCATGCACAAGGGATGATATTTAAACAGGAGAGGTTCCTCAGAGTCGATGTCTGAAATTTAAGTACAGAGACCTTTTGCCTCAACTACACAAATGTCAACTGTCTATTGTTTTAGCTATTTCTGGGCCAGTAAGTTAAAAGCTTTTTAACCCAAATGCACACAAATTCTTAAAATTCTGAAGTGTGGCTCACCTTCAGTGTGATTTTTTTTCCTTTTCTCTTTTTTTTTAAATTTGTTTTATTTTGAGACAGTCTCATTCTGTCACCCAGGCTGGAGTGCTGTGGAGTGATCTCGGCTCACTGCAGCTTCCGCCTCCCAGTTCAAGCGACTCTCCTGCCTCAGCCTCCTGAGTAGCTGGGACTACAGGCGTATACCACCATGCCTGACTAATTTTTATACTTTTAGTAGAGATGGGGCTTCACCATGTTGGCAATGCTAG
>NW_016107807.1:1170681-1178901 GCF_001604975.1 Cebus imitator | reverse complement strand
GGCTCACTGCAATTGCCGCCTCCAGGGTTCAAGTGATGTCCCTGCCTCAGTCTCCCGAGTAGCTGGGATTACAGGTGTGTGCCACCATGCCCGGCTAATTTTGTATTTTTAGTAGAGACAGGGTTTCATCACATTGGTCAGGCTGGTCTCGAACTCCTGACCTCAAGTGATTCACTCACCTGGAACTCCCAGAGTGCTGGGATTTCAGGCGTGAGCCACCATGCCCGGCCTCTCCTCCATTCATTCTTTAAGGACAATCAGAAGCTCAAAATAACCATTTTCATGTCTACGTATCTTACTCTCCTTTTTAGCAATATTGCATTGTATCTCCCTCATCAAATTAGCATAGTGTAAAGGACAAGGGTGGACTTCTACTTATTTGAGTTCCACTTAAGACAGGCCTTGACAAAGTTGGTAATTTCAATTGAATGAGTAAATAACTGAATGGTGTATTTGAAAGACCACTGGTTTGAATTCAGCAAATCAAGATTGAAGTCTCAGTTCCACTTTTTACAAGAATATGCTCTTCAAAGCAAGTGATTTTAGATAGCAGTGCCCATTTCCTTACTTATAAAAAGGAGATAAACCAGCCATCCTAATTAAATAATCGTGTTTTGGGTTGTTGTGAAGATAAAATCAGGTAATATTTTCAGAAACCATAGACCTGGGCCTTAAAGGAAACAATATATTCAGTCTTCAGTGTCATTGTATGTCTATAGCATTTATAGGTCAAAGGCCTAAGGGCATTAATTTACACTTCTGAGAACACAGAAATAAACATTTATCTACCCTTTCCTAGCTGTGGGTCAGATCACTGCAATAGACTTCATATTTTCCCATATTCCATACTGGTAATACAAAATCACGCAACCTACCCACGAATTTATTCTATGTTGGCAATGTTCCTTCTGCATAAATCCATATTTTTTTCTTTCCAAACATCAGATGTGTTACTGAACATATGCTCTAAGAAAATGTTTATGGAGTCAATGTTATTTTAGAATAAGAAGCCATTTAATGGTTCCAGGGCATGTTTCCTACTGTCTACCCCTTGTCGAATTCTTGTGCCTTATTGAACATCAACTGACACGTAAAGCATGTTAAGAAATGTGACATGACTTAAAGAATTTAATCAGAACAAATGGCCAAAGTGTTTCTAAAAATGCAACATATATAGTTATTATGTGAAAATCAATGCTCAACAATGATAGAAAATATTTATATAGCACTTACTATATGCCAATCAATGTTCTAAGTGCTTTACCCAATGAATTAATATCTACTGCTTTCCATACTTTGTAGAAGAGGAAACGAAAACACTGAGAGATTAAGTGACTTAACCAAGGTCATGGAGTTCGTGAGTGACCCACCAGAATGCAAACCCAGGTACCTGAGCTTTTTAGTTTATATTCTTAACCACTGTTCTATTTGCCTGAAAGGACAAATTTAACTAATTCTTTTTAAAATTAAGATAGTACTTAATTGTATAAATGGATCATAATTTATGTAACTAATCCCTTATTAATGAACATTTTGGTTGCTTTACCCTTTGGCCATTATAAACTTTTCAGTGAATATCCTACTAAAAAATAATTGCATATTTGTCTAAGTATTATCTTGGGATTAATCTTTATACTTTTCAGACGAAAGTGTTCCAGAAAGGTAAAGTGCTCAAAGTCATATTGCTGACATGTGTTACCTGTCAGACTGTAATCTGAGATGTCTAAGGTTAAACCTCTTACTCTTTTGCTTATATTCCACTGTCTTCCCATAACTAAAGGGGGCACCTTCTCGGATCACATGCAATAGACTTGAATGTCAGTTTCCTCTTTGAGTCCTGATCCACCCTAGTGGGGCTCATCCTACCATACATGTCTTCATTCTGTTGTCTATAGAAAATATAAACAAAATCAAAGGCAAGAAATATCATTTCACTTCCGATGCCAAATTCTCCACTGAATTTTATTTGCAGATTTTGAAAAAATCTGAAGAACAGGTGCTTTTTAATAAATAATATTTCTATGTTGTAATATAATCATAAAACTGCCCTAGGCCGAAAGTGATGAGAATAACAATCTAGTGAAAATCAGGCACAGTTATTTGTGGCTGTGGTTATTTGTGACATCTTACCTAATACAAGTTTCAAATAAGTGCTGTTGAATGAGGACAGTAGTTGAAGGAAATTGTTTTAACGGCAGGGAGAGGTCTGGCTAAAAATTGGTGAATGAAATATATCTTTTAGCACTACTTTTTCTACAGTCCTCAGTAAAATGACACTAAAAGAAAAGGGACAAAAGGAATGAGGAAATAGAAAACAGCATAGAAGAGAGGTTAACAACATGCTAGAAGATGGAAATCCAAAGGCCCTTCGTTAAGTCAGCAGATCTGAAATGTGTTTACTGAAATAGTCTGTCACCAAAGTAACCACCAGGAAGTCACGATTGTTAGCATTCAGACCCCTGTGTAATTCCTTCACCTTGACTCTGGGCTGGCCCTGTGATTTTCTTTAATCAGTAGAGTGTGACAGAAGTGATCCTGCGTCAGTTCTGAAGATGAGTTGAAAAGCAATTCTTTTTTTTTTCTCTCTCTCTTCTAGACTGTTAGAATTCTGATATGCATACCCTAGGCAGGTGTTTGAACATTCTTCTCAGAAGAAACTGACCAACCCAGGACAAAATAACTATAGGAAATTCAATTCAGAAGAATTGTGAAGGAGATTCTTAAGGTGAGGTTAGATGGAAATAAAAAGATTTCAATGTGCATCAGGCCAGAAAGCTGGAAGAACAGAATAGACACCTCCAAGAAGAGAAAAAACAAGACAAACAAACTAAAATGATGTAATAGTTGATCTCCTTGGAGAAAGATTTTAACAGTTATACAGGGGAACTTGAGGAAGAATATACAACTTTGTATTGAAGAATACTCAAGTGAAAAATCAAGGCAATTATCTAGTCTAGGCAAACAAAGCCTCATAGCAGGTTAGATATATATGTATGACTCTTTTGTGAATAATTTGTATAAAGACACTAACTTTTTGTAACTGTTGATTTATTTATTTAATAAACCAAAAATTCTAATAGTATTTGGGTGGTAAGGAAAGGGTAACTGAGCATCTGTGAGGGTGGTGTGGTAGTGGCTGAATCTGCACTTTCCATAGTATATAAAACAGCTAATATCTAAAATTGAAAAAAAAAATTAGTGGCAGCATATGCACATTATTTAGAAATAGGAAAGTAAAATCCAGAAGAAACAAAGCAAATATTTTAAATGAGAATGTCTCTGAAGAACACGGTTGAGACATGTGTAGAGGGAGGTGTTGTTTTCTTTATGAGCCTTGAAGCATTTATATAAATTCTTAACACATATTGCTTTGAATAAGATACACATGATGTTAGGAAAAGAAAAATAAAAACAAAGAGAAAGTAAAGTTGAGATATAAGAAGCAGGAAGTTTTTCTTACAAAACTGAATGTGTAGACCTAATAATTTTCAAACATGTCCTCCTTTTTTTTCTTTTCTTTTTTTTTTTTTTTTGAGCCAGAGTTTTACTGCATCGCCAGGCAGTAGGCTGGAGTGCAGTGGCGTGATCTCGGCTCACTGCAACCTCCACCTCCCAGGTTCAAGCAATTCTCCTGCCTCAGCCTCCCGAGTAGCTGGGACTACAGGCGCACACCACCATGCCCGGCTAATTTTTGTATTTTTAGTAGAGACGAGGTTTCACCATCTTGGCCAGGATGCTCTCGATCTCTTGACCTCGTGATCTGCCTGCCTCAGCCTCCCAAAGTGCTGGGATAACAGGCGCGAGCCACCGCGCCCAGCCAAACATGTCCTCTTACATCTGTCCAATATAAACAATGAGACCTGAATGGTGATTTTCTCCTACAGTTACACTGGCAATGCCATACAAATTTCCCAGGTTCAGATATCAAGTAAAACCTAGCTGCAGCCAGGCAAGTTTATAATTTATGTTTTTAATCTCAAAATAAGGTCTATTTTTTTTCCCGAAAATTTGATAAAATCAACTGAATGTATTAGAGTAAAAAAATTTTCATGAAAAAAAAATTACCTTATGGCAGTTTTATTTCATGTTTCAGTTTTGCCATTCTGGATAGCTAGAGAACAAACGCCCAGAAGTTGTCTCCAGGCAACAACCCAAATGCAGCAAGCTGAGGAGCAAACGAACTCAGCAAATGATGAGATCTAGGCATAAGCACAGGGAGAGATGGCGACACGTGACTAACTGAAGAACGTTCACAGTGTAGGGGAGACATCCAATGTGTGGAGACAACAAAAAGACAAATGAGGTTTTTGGAGACTAGAAAATATAAAGTTTAAAATAGAATTGAAACCATAATAAGCAGGATGTTAGCTTTCCATTTTTCTATAATGTGAAAAAATAGTCACCCAAATCAAGTATAAAGAAGACAGTGGACAGCAAAATAAGCCAAGTAAGGTAAAGAGATCAAAACACCCAAGCAAAAAAAGAAAAAAGTGGCTGAAAAATAGCAATAGAACAACAACAACAAAAATACCACAAAGCAGAAATATTATTCATAGCTTTATAGAGCTAGAAATAATCCACTAGTAAATTTCATTTTTTTTGTATTTTTTTTTTTTTGACATGGAGTCTCGCTCTGTCACCCAGGCTGGAGTGTGGTGGTGCTATCTTGGCTCACTGCAACCTCTGCCTCCCAGGTTCAAGCAATTCTCTTGAAAAACACCCAGCTAATTTTTTGTATTTTTAGTAGAGATGGGATTTCACCATCTTGGCCAGGCTGGTCTTGAACTCTTAACCTCATGATCCACCTGCCTTGGCCTCCCAAAGTTCTGGGATTACAGACGTGACCTACAGCTCTCAGCAGTCAATTTCTATCATTATGGCCAATGATGCTGACATGGAAAATACCTGGTTCAAACACATAGAAATACTGAATGACATGCATTTGGCTTTTTAAAAAAGATATACTCAAGTCTAAAAGCAAGAAAGGGAAAACCCCAGCAACAAAAACAAAACTGAACCTCAAAGCAAGAGAGTGAACAGGAGCGATATGAACTTCGAAGAAGCCTCAGGCTGGTGTGTGGCTAAGGAGCTAGAGCTGAGATGCCTGAATAAAGACTATCAAACAATGTCTATTATTAAAAGTAGAACTAAGCAGGAAAAGTATTCCCATAGGCCCAGATACAATGCAAGGAATCCTCCCTGTCCTTCTCTGCTCTACTCCTACCCCGAAACCAATTTGGATGAAAACATTAATGACTGCTATAATGGAACTCAAAGATGCACCAACTATTGGATAGCGAAAGGCCAAAGGTATGAAATAGCACAAGACTTGAACTGGGGAATCCTGAAGCAGTTAATGCAGAAGTGCACCAAAAGGAGTACCCCCGATTTATGGGCATGAGAGGCCTCCACAAGAAAAAAAATAACAAGTCTATGTTTATAAAGAGAATTGAACCTTAAGGAAGAAAAAAGCAAAGGAATTGGTTACAACATATTGCTAAATGTAAATATTGACAATAAACAATAATAGCAATGAAAAGTTTGGATAGGAGAATGACAAGATAAAATGTTAGATTTATAAGGAATGAAAAATAGAATTGGCGAGTTTGGATTTGATGTTTCTGAAAGCTTAAGAGTAAGAAACATTGATTAGCTTTAGAGTTTAAGAATGTATGTTAAAAATGTTAAGGGTGGCCATTGAAGGATCAGAAATAGAAACCTTTGCCGAGTAAAGGGTTCTCAGTACCATGTACTCAGTGTTATGTCTTCCTTGCTCTGATCTATGTATCTACGGGCTTAACTCTAAGGATTGTGTCAACTGGGCTTTCTTATCCTCCAGTTCCTAGTTTGGCCACAGCTGTGTTACTCTGTTAAATGCCACATCTCCTACTGAATGGACCCTTCCAACAGCTTTTGCAGTTTGGGCACCTTGTAAATGGCTGCCGCATCTTGTAGCTCATACCTGGGGGTAATAATAGCTTCTTTTTGCCTCTTACAGTCTGTAGAAGATGCTCAAGATTATCCACAATTTCTTGTTTTTTGTTAACCTTGTCCACATCTTTGCATGCAGTCCTTTTGTTCAACTCTTTTCAATAACCCCTTTGAAGTGTGGTCATCTGTGCACTGCTCTGTGTATTGGACCCTTACCAATACAAAGACATAACTTCCAAATAAATGTGGAGCAGAAAATAATAGAGCTGGAAAAAGCAAAGACAACTCCAAATCCTAGGATGTCATGGAAAAGGGGAAAGGTAAATAACAAGTATGCTAAACAGAAATATTAAATAACACGGTGGACGTAAAACAAAATGATATGAGCAATAGGATATTACCATTTATGTACATTTTTGAATGAATAAAACAGTATCATATATGACTACAGATGCATACATGCATAAAGAAATTATAAAAGCATGGTGTAGAATTATATATGCCTATTTCAGGCTAATGGTTGCTTCCAGGAAGGCATAAAAATGGGATCTAAAAAGAAAACATTTAAATATATCTGAAATGTTTTATTCTTTCAGAAAACTATTTGAAGTAAATATGCAACCTATTAGTATTTTTGCTTATTTTGGGTAGTGTCCATGGGGGGATTATAAAAATTACTGCAATCTTCTGTGTATCTGGACTATTTGATAATAAAACAATCTATTATTCTGTATTAAAAGTGTTTGGTTCTTACTCAAATCCTGTTATATCTTTATTTTTTTCCCATTTATGTAACCTACACTATTGTCTTAGAATGAAAGGAGTCTTAACATGCCACAACTGTTGCATCAAAGATCTTCCATCCATGTATATTAATGAATACTTTTGCTGTGCTACCTTTAGCATATAAAACGTCATCTTCAAATATCTATTAACACCTCAGGTGCTATGAGATTTACAAAACATGAGGAAGACACTGTCTCCACCCTCAAGTATCCAATAATAATAACGAGACTTTAACACCCTTACATTATATTAATTAAATTAAAAAATAGTTGCATTAAAGAGGCATTGTAGCTGTATCACATTCTAGATTGCTTAAACCGTCCATGGGCATTTCAACATACAGTCATGTGATCATTTAGCCTTTTGAGAAAATAATAGCCAGCTCCCAATGACATTGATATATCCTAATAAAATAAGATGGATTCTAATGGTCATCTTTCTGAGAACTAACTATATTATTTACATTTTTCATTTTGTCAAATGGCACTGTAGATATATGAAAATGTAAATCAAATTTCCTTGCAATCATCATAGGTCTTTCTGCTTCAGATATAACATTCTGTTGTGCTCTAAGAAACAGAATGAGTGTAATATATATTGGCATAGTGTTACATTGAGAATAGTAAATATTTTAATTCAATATTCCAATGTTTTTCAATTTTCCTTATATATTTTTATGACCAAAAAAGATAGATCTCTCTGGGACTCATGTCAAGAAAGAATATTCATAAACATGCAGATTATCCAATTTTAATAGAGAATGTTTCCAATTAGGGAAGGGCTGATTTCACCAAGTTCTGGATTACATGAAAGCTTTTGAGCGCCTTTTCACTACCAAGATCTGTGTGGGGTACTTTCCCCCTCACTTGTAATTCAAGTCTTCTTTCAAACAAGAGTAGAATGGGGAAAGAGGAAAAATCTCAATTCAGTCTAAATTTGACATGATAGTATTCTAAATTGGTTTTCTTACAGAGAAGGATAGTAACATAGATCAAATAGAATTTGGCCACTGCACATAAATTCGTTTATGATACCATCTTCTCCAAAAGCACAGAGAAAAGTTTAATTACAAAGTGCTTATTCTAACACCAAATAAATAGTGAAATGTACTTGCATTTTCAATGAGAAATAGAGGGGAGAGTAGCTGAACAGTAATTTATCATCTCCTGTGGATCAAGGAGCTTTGAATGTGTTATCTCACTTAATCCTCAATAACCTTACAGCAATTCTACAGATGGGGAAACTGAGGCACAAAGATGTTCAATAATTTTCCTGTAATCACATAGCAATTAATCTGTGGATCCAGAATTCTAGTGCCAATAGTTTTGGTTCTAAATTACCAATTGTAATAACAAATGGAATTGGGAGCATTGGTTTTAAACCACAACAAGTGAAACTCCGTCTCTACTAAAACTACAAAAAATTAGCTGGGCATGGTGGCGCGTGCCTGTAATCCCAGCTACTCAGGAGGCTGAGGCAGGAGAATTGCCTGAACCCAGGAGG
>NW_016107807.1:1138756-1170591 GCF_001604975.1 Cebus imitator | reverse complement strand
AAAAAAAAAAAAACCATAACAAAAATGCAAGTATTTCATTTACTTACTAGATACCCACCCAAATAGCACTCCATTCTATGTGATCAACTGCTACATAAAGAAAATCTGACTTTTTTTCTACCTCTTAAAGTAGATTGATCCATAGTTTTCCAAGAAGAAAAACTATTCTCACGGCTGGGTTTTTGCGAAATGAAAACATGTTGTAAAATGATCTTTCTCATAAAAAATAAAATGTAGATATTTTCATGCTGTAAAGATATAGTAGTTGTTGACATGTTTCATTCCTTAATAATTCAATCAACATATCTGTAGAATTAACCAAATGCAAAATTTTATATGATGATTGTATGAATGAGAAATGAATATTACCGATCTGAATGATGACCAAGAAATCAAGTCCAATAGTTTCAAAAGGTTCTCAGGGACTCTGGAGGGAAGCAGAAGCAGAATTCAACGGCAGTAACCTAAACCCTATACCTCTGATTTAACCAGAGCAGTTTTGGTTTTATCTGTGTGAAGTAATAAGCTTCTTCATTGAGGTGTAACTGGAATATATAATTTCACAATTGAAACAACTTGAAATTCACTTTTCTCATCCAATTGGCTCATTTTTCAGATAAGGAATATGGGTCCAGTTGAGTGAAACCACTTGCCCAAGCCTGCATTACTACTTAGGGCTGAGCTGGAATTTAAAAAATAACCTCCACCATGTCTCATTCTACACCTAAGCTCTCATTATTATAGGTAGCATATAATTAATGGTTACTAATAAATTATAATCTTTTCTATACTGTGAATACAATTTCTATATTGCACTATAGTTTGAAGCATTTGGTTTTTATGTGTGTGTATGCAGCATTACTTGTTCCTTACAGATTTTTCCTATGAATTGGACAGTGTTAGTAGCATTCATATTTATAGATAAAGATGTTGAGACTCAGTGAGTAAGTGACCGACTTAGGGTTAGAATGCAGTTTTCCTAATTCTTAGTGCAGTGCACTTTCTTCTACCCATAACAGTATCGTTGAATGTCTCCCCCAACCTAGATTAAGGATAAACATTAGGACTATTTCTTAAAATATGTTGTGCAATATTGATTCTAAAATTGCATTTATTTCTACTAATTGTTCTTTACAAAGAACAAGGTTACTCATGACTTTGCTGTAAATCCCAGAGCTCGCTGACACTGTGTGATCTCACGGGAAACATCCCTACTTGTTTGAAGAGATTGGGAAAAGAAGAATTGCAAACACTGGCAAACATCAAAATATATTATTGCTGATCAACGTGAAGAAGACACTTGTATATTTTCCATAAGTTTCCAAACAAAATTTTAGTGAAAAATTTTCAAGCTGTTTTCCATAACATTCATAATGAAGTCAGATTAATTTCATCAATCACATGTTCTACCAAAAGTGGCATTGCTACTCAGCTTCACTATTGAGTCCACGGATGAATAAAGAAATGCAATAGCTTTGTTTTCTTTAAATGTTAATATCCTTCGTATATACCTCTTCAGCTACAAATGGTACTTACATTTTTAAAGCTCTCATGAACTTTAAAGAATATTGGCAGTTTCCTTAAGGAAAATGTAGTTTTAGATTTATTTTAAATGACTATCACCCAACAAATATAGGTGTGTGTACACACACACACACACACACACACACACACACACACACATAATTTCATTTGGCTTTATCTACCACTTAAACCCTTTCAGTGAAAAATAAATGCTAGAATACATGTGAAAAAAATATGAACTATAATTCACCATATAAATGCAGTAAATCATTATTATTACATCTTAATAGTATCGGCTGCTACAAGATACTTTGGGAAATAATCAGTAACTTTTCACTTGAAATACTCGTCTATCACCCCATTTCCTCATGGCTGGACTGTTGACTACCTCATTTTACACCTTCATTATAAACTCACACTAATTTTTGCAGTTATATAATTCACTAATTTTTGCTAAAATTTCATTATTCTGTAGTTAATCTCATCTTAAGATTTTCTTGAATCAAAAAGGGGGATCCTTCTCTGATTTCTTATTGTATTCCTTCAATTTTGCATGAAGCATTTTAAATTCTATAATACAAAGAGACCTCGAAGGGCATTTCCTAAAGCTCCTTTTTTGCCTGATGGGAGGAAGCGACTTGCCTAAGCCATCATAGTAACAAAAGTTTTTGTTGTTTTTGTTGCTATTTGAGCTGGAGTTTTGCTCTTGTGCCCAGGCTGCAGTGCAGTGGCGCCATCTTTGCTCACTGCGACCTCCACCTCCAGGTTCAAGCGATCCCTCAGCATCAGCCTCCTGAGTAGCTGGTATTAGAGGTGCCTGCCACCACACCCGGTTAATTTTTGTATTTTTAGTAGACATGGGGTTTCACGATCTTAGCCAGGCTGGTCTGAAATTCCTGACATAAGGTGATCCACTCACCTCTGCCTCCCAGTGTGCTGGGATTACAGGCATGAGCTACTGCGCCCGGCCATAGAACTGGTTATTGACCCCTGTCTTCCAATGACCCACCAAGTCTTCCATTATAACACCAAGCACAAATAACCTAAAAGCGTTACTTTCCCGGGGGAATAACTCTTCAAATAAAAATGGAAAAAAGGCCTGTGATCTCTCTGGTTTATTTTCTGAACATACAGTCACCTATAATGCAAAGAAACTTTCCCTATTACTGTCAACACCACCGCACCATTATGTTGTTACAACATATAGTGGCCATAATATATTCCATTATATCAGCAGATTTTGTATAATAAGAAACACAAACTCATGGCTCTTCTGTTCTCCCATTTAATTATGAATGCATTAAAATAGCAACACCAATATTATGAAGTTTCCCCAAAGGACTACTTCAGTTATTATTTTTATGACATATATAGGCTTAAAGTATTCCCCAATACATATTCAAAAATAGAATTACAAAAAGTGAACTCGGGAAAACAATTCCACATGAAATCCTATTCAAGTTATAAGACAAAGCATTCATGAAACTGCAAATTCATTTTAACTCATTATGTTTAAAAAGATAAAGTGTACTTAATGGTTTTAGCCTGCATAACAATGTAACCATAAAGTATCCAGAGAATGTTCTTAGTGAATTTGGTTTATTTCCTTCTTAAAGAAAATTACAAAGAATAGTCAATGAAAACTCACTTTTCTCCTCACTTTGAGCAGGAGACCCATTTTATTTCCACACGTGGTAATAAAAATGCATCTGAAACTATACAATGTTCTAAAGGTCATAAGAGGAAGAGGAAATCTGAACCACATTTGCAATCTTATTCAGGATCTTTAGCATTCTCATTGCAAGCCTGTCAGAAATGTGAAGGGGGAACCTTCCAGTGTTAGTCTATATGACCTAAAACTACACATTTCTAACAGGAGTTTAGGTGATGCTGATGATTCTGGTCCATGAGCCACATTTTGCATAGCAAAAATTAATACAGTAATATTTTATGCAGTTCACTAGCTAGTAAGAAAAAAAGAAAAGAAAGGTAGAAAGACCAAGTCTTCTCAAAACCTCCTAACCAGCGTGTCTCAGCATTCTCTTCCGAACTGCTTCTCTTTTAAGAATGCAATGTCAGCCAGTCGCGGTGGCTGACACCTGAAATCCCAGCACTTTGGGAGGCTGAGGCCGGCTGACCACCCGAGGTCAGGAGTTCGAGACCAGCTTGGGCAACATGGTGAAACCCCGTCTCTACTGACAGTATAAAATTAGCTGGGTATGGTGGTGAGCACCTGCAGTCCCAGCTACTCAGGAGGCTGAGGCAGGAGAATCACTTGAACCTGGGAGGCAGAGGTTGCAGTGAGCCAAGATTGCCTGCACTCTAGCCTGGTGACAGAGACTCTGTCTCAAAACAAAACAAAAAAACCCTGACATTTTTACTACTACTTGGCAACCAGCATGAGACCCCTATCTGTGATGGAGAACAGTTCTTCCCTTTTGCCTATATAAACTCCTGCTCCAAACTCACTCTGTCTGTGTGTTTGTGACCACGATCTCCTTGGCCGTGATACCAAAAACCTTCGCATTTACCCCAGACAACAACGAGGTTGCTCCAATAATAGCCAAAACACGCCAAATTTATATCACATTCATTTCTGTTTGAGTGGACAGCCCATCAATTATAATGTAATAGGAAATTAGCTACTTATATACCATCACACCCTCCTAATTCAAACAACATGATACCAGGAAGCACTAAATAAAAGACAAACCATTTTAAAAAGCCACACCTCAATAGAAAAGTCTCCTGAGAGTAAGGCAACATGATTTCTTTTTTTTTTTTTTTTTTCTTCTTGGAGACAGTTTCACAGTAGTGCGATCTCGGCTCCTGAGTTCAAGCAGTTCTCATGCCTCAGCGTCCTAAGTAGCTGGGACTACAGGCATGTGCCACCACACCCGGCTGATTTTTGGTATTTCAGTAGTCAAAGGGTTTCACCAGGTTGCCCAGGCTAACCTCAACCCCCTGAGCTCAGGCGATCCTCCAGCCTTGGCCTCTCAAAGTACTAGGATTACAGGCGTGAGCCACCATGTCTGGCTAACAATGTGATTTCTTCAAGCAGCCATATAAAAATAAAGTACCAAGCAACAGAATGACAACATAAAACTGAAACACAAACAATGACAATGATCTTGCACCCAGAATATGTAAATAACACCTGCAAATTAATAACTAAAAAACAAATATCTCAATAGAAAAATGAACAAGTCTTGAGAAAACCAAAGAGGATATCTAAATGACCAAAAACACTAAAAGATTCCCAACCTCACCAGCAATCAGATGAATAAAAATTAAAACCAAAAGGAAAAAAAGGAAATGTTCTTATAAACCCATAAGAATGGCTCGAAATTTTAAAATCTGACAATTTCAAGGGCTATGAAATGTGTAAAGCAAAGGAAAACTTCATAAACAGCTTTTGGGAATGCTAGTTGTTACGCCACATTAGGAAATGGGCATTATCCACTAAAGTTCAAAGTACGACCCAGCAATTCTACCTTGAAGTATAACTCCCACAAAAAATGCATGAATATTTGCACAAAGACATGTTCAAGCATTTTCATAGCAACGTTGTTCATAATACCCCAAACTAAAAAATAAATCATATGTCCATCATCACTACAATGGACATCTACATTATGGTTTAGTCATACAATGCACTAGTGCGCAACAACAAAAATGAATGAACTATTGCTTCCTAAAACAATAAAGAGTCGGAAAACACAACACTGCATGAAAGAAAGTCAGGATCAAAATAATATAAATTGTTTGATTCTATATATTTGAAGTTAAAGGTAAGAAACACAAGTCATACAAATATTTTTTGTGGGGGGAAGAAAACGGGAAATGGAACCAGGAGGGGATATAAGAGGCTTCTGAGGTGCCAGCAATATTCTATATCTCAACCTGAGAATGTTTACATATATGTGATCACTCTGTAATAATTCATGGAATTGTACATTTATGATTTGTAAATTTTTCTGTACATAGTTCATATTTCAACAAATAATTTAAAACAAAAAAGTCAACAAATATTTTTTGAGCCCTTCCTTGTGTGCTAGGAACTGAACAGCAAAGCAGAAATTATTCCTGCTTTTATGGGCTTTAAAGCAAAGAGAAGTCATCCATGAAATGAGAATGCAGCTAAATGAATATACCATTATAAGCCAATTAAGTGTTATGATATATAAGTACAGGGTTCAATGAGGGAAATGAGAATAAAAGAAAAACATTGCCTTTCATAAATCCAGGCCAGCATCTCAGTGCTGTTGAAATATCACAAACGAGGCAGTGGTTGAGCTACAAATAAACACTACGTTGGAAGCTACTTTATGAAGACCTGTTATGTTCCAGCTCCTTCAGAAATCTGATCACTTGTTATGGAAAATATAATGAGGAAGCTGTAACCTATACAAGCAGTGCCTTCTTATTACCACTGGGCAAGATTTCTTAAAATGATATCTATACCTAGGCTTCTCAAACTTTAAAGTGCACATGAATCACTTTGGGATCTTATCAAAATACAGATTTTGATACCATAGATACTGGGTGGGGCCTAAGGTACTGAATTTCTAACAATCACACAATGAGGCCCACAGCACTGTTCTGTAGACCATATTGTAAGAAAGGACCATCCAAATGGCACTGAGCCAACTGATTAATTTAGCCAAACAACTACTTATTTCAATGGGAAACATCAAAACCCCTAAGGAATCACTTCCCTGAATTGATAGCTTATTTGAAGTTTAATTTCAGTTTTAACATTGAAATCTTTAGTGCTTACGTTTATTTGTTCACTTATTTCTATATTTGCCTTATTAAAAAATATTTGAGGAAAATTCCGATCAGTTAAAATGACTCAGTAGAACACCATAAAAGCATTTATATTGTTTCTTTTTTTAAAAAAAAAGTAGTATATTCTGCTCAGTGTCACTAATTATCAGAGAAATGAAAATCGAAATCATAAGGAAATATCATCTCACACCAGTCTGAATGGCTATTACTAAAAGTCAAAAAATAACAGATATTGGCAAGGTTGCAGAGAAAAAGGACTATTGGTGGGAGTGTAAATTAGTTCAACCATTGCGGATAACAGTGTGGCAATTCCAGAGAAAGAGCTATAAAGAGAACTACCTTTCAACCCAGCAATCCCATTACTGAGTATATACCCAAAGGAATATAACATTTTCCATCACAAAGACACATGCATGCATATGTTCATTGCAGCACTATTCACAATAGCAAAGACATAGAATCAAAGTAGGTGCCCATCAAGGATGCATTGGATAAATAAAATATGGTACATATATATCATGGAATACTACACAGCCATAAAGGAAGAACATGGATGCAGCTGGAGAACATTATCCTAAGTAAATCAATGAAGAAACAGAAAACCAAATACCACATGCTCTCATTTATAAGTAGGAGTTAAACATTGGGTATTCATGGACATAAAGATGAAAACAATAAACACTGGAGACTACCTGAGGTGGGAGGGAGGGAAGGGGTCAAGGGCTAAAAAACTAACTTGTTTACTATAGTCACACCTGGGCTATGGGATCATTTGTATCCTAAACCTGAGCATCCTGAAATATATCGATATAATAAACCTGTACATGTACCCCTGAATATAATAGTTGAAATTATCTAAAAAATAAAAGAAATATCAATGCAGACTATTACAATTATCATGTAGATATGAAGCTATTATCAATTTAAAACAATTATACTTATCTATCATTGAAGGTAGCCCTGAGACCTGGAGATTTAGGGGACAGATAACAGGATGTGGAGTCAGAAAACTTGAGTCAGAGTTCCTCTCTGACAAGTATTAGTTGGGACGATGGTAATACAATAAACCCCTTGATTCTTAATTAAGAAAAAAATACTTGCCAGCTGGCTGCCTGTTGCACTTTACAAATAGACTTATTTCTGCACTTTAATTGAGGCTTATTTGATATATAATGAATCACACATATGCAAAGTGTAAAATGTAATGAGAGTTGACATATGTACATCTGTGAAACTATCTCCTATGATTGATCAACATGGTGAACATAACCATCATTCCCCTAAAGTTTCCCTCTCATCCACCCATGCCTACCTCTACTTCCAGTCCCTAGGCAACCACTTATTTGCTATCTGTCATGATAGACGATTTGTATTTTTAAAGTTTTATAAAATGTAATCATAAAGTAAATACTTTCTTATCTGGCTTCTCTCACTCAACATAATTATGTTTTGATTTACCCATGTTGTTGCATCCATCAACAGTTCATTTCGTTATATTGCTGAATAGAATTCGATTGTATAAACGCACCAAAATATGTTCATTTGTTCATCTCTATTTTAGTTCCAGCTGCTATAACAGAATATATAGACAAACTGATTTATAAATAACAGAAATTTATTTTTCACAGTTCTGGAAGCTGAAATCTGAGATAAGGGTGCCAGCACTATTATGTTCGGAAGAGGGCTCCCTTCCAGGTTGCAAATTTTCATTGTGTTTTCACATGGTAGAAAAGAGAATCCAGAGAGCTCCCCTGGATTCTCCTTTCTAAAGAAATGAATCTCATTTATGGAGGCTCCACTTTTACGATCCAATTACTTCTTAAAACTCCACCTTCTTATATCATCACATTGGTGGTTAGGATGCTATCATATAAATTTTGGAGGATCACAGACATTTAGTTGTTAGCAATCTCTTAATAGCTATTTGGTTTGATTTGAATTTGGGGGAACTACAAGTGAAACAGCTATGAACTTTTGTGTAAAAGTCTTTATATGGACATATGCTTTATCTTACATAAATGCCTCACAAAGAAATGGCTAGGTCACATTGCAGATACTTGCATAACTTTTTAAGAGACAAACTGTTTTCAAAGTGGTCATATCAGTTTAAATTCCTGCTAGCAGATGATAAGCCTTTCCATTTCTCTACATCCTTGCTAATACTTAGTATGGTCAGCCATTTTAACCTTAGACATTCTAGTAGGTATATGGTAATAACTTATTGGGTTTTAAGTTGCATTATCATAATAACTAATAGTGTTGAGCATCTTCTCATGGAATTATTTCCCATTCATATATCTTCTTTACTATTGTCTATTAGGATTTAGCTGTTTTTAAAGAACTGTTTAGTTTAGATTTTATTATTGAGTATTGAAGATTATTTACGTATTCTGGAATCTAAAAGATTCTAGAAGGCTTTATCAGATGGACCCTTTTTAAAGATTTTTCTCCCAGTCTACTATGACTTGTCCTTTAAATGTTTTACAATATCTTTAGAAGGGCAGAAGCTTTTAATATTGATGAAGTCCAATGTATAAATTTTGAATTTTATGGAATATGCTTTTGGTGTTATACCTAAGAAAACATAGCCTAATCCTCAGTCACAAAGATTTTAGGCTACATATTTTTCGAGAAGTCTTAGAGTGTTAAGTTTTATAACTAGATCTAGCTTCAAATTTAAGTTTATTTTTAAATATAATCAAAGGTATGAATCAAAGCTCAAATTTTTTGCATATGGAGATCCAAATGTTGTTCCAGAACCATTTTTTAAAAGACTATATTTAACTCAGTCAATTGCCTTTTCACCTTTGTCAAATTCCAAAGACTTTCTATGTGTGGGTCTACCTGGAAACTGTCTTCTGTTCCATTGAGCTATATGTCCACTTTTATGACAATACTAATACAGTGTCTTGATTATTATATCTCTTTAATACTCCATTAAATCAGGTATTTTATTTGTCCCACTTTGGTTTTCTTTTTCAAAATTGTATATTTCTGATACATTCACATTTCCATATGAATTTTAAAATTAGCTAACAAGTTTTGTACAGAAAAAGACTGCTATAATTTTGATTTTGATTATACTGAATCTATAGATTAATTTTAGAAGTATTGATACCTTAACAGTATTGGATCTCTCACAAAAAATATCTATTTCTCTATTTATAAAGGTTTTCTTTAATTTCTCTGACTGAATGAAAATACTTTGTAGTTTACAATGTAAAGGTCTTGAAGAATTTGGTCAAATTTGCCCATAATTATTTCTCATTTTTGGTGCTAATCTAAATGTTATTGTTTTCAATTTCAACTTTTGATTGTTATTGCTAATATAGAGAAATATAAATAAATTTTGAATATTGGTTCTGCATCATATAAAGTTGATACATTCACATATTAGCTCTAAAACTTTTGTAGAATTCATTAAATTTTCTACAGAGATAATTATGTCATTTGCTAAGAAATATGGTTTTACTTTTTTTCCAATCTGTATGTCTTTCATTTCCTTATTGAAATGGCTAGATTCTTCAGTACAATGTTGAATAGAATTGATAAGAGCAGACATTCTTGCCTTGTTCCTGACCATAGAATGAAGGTATTCAGTCTTTCACCATTAAGTATAATATTAGATTTAGGGTTTTCATAGATGACATTCATTAGATTAAGGAAGTCTCCTTCTATTCCTAGTTTGTTGAGAGTTTTTATCTAGACATGGATGTTGGATTTTTTCAGATGCTTTTATGCATATATTGAGATGATCATGTGGGATTTTTTTTTCATATGAATTGCACTTATTTTTTACTGTTAAATTTGCATTTCTAATATAAAACATACTTGGTTATTACGCATTGTTCTTATATTTTGTTGGATTTGCTTTGCTTTGCTAAAATCTTGTTTACAATTTTTGCATTTATATTCATGAGTTTTATTTTTTGTAATGTAATTCTATAGTATTATTATCAGGGTAATGCTGGCCTCATTTGATGAGTTGAAAAGTATTCTCTCTTCCTTGATGTTTTGAAATAATATGGGAGAAAATGATGTTATTTTTCTTTACATGGTAAAGAGAAATTAATATTGCAGATGTATGTAAGGTTGGTATTTGGCTGACCTTAATATTGGGAAATTTTTTTTTCTAGATTATCCAGATGAGCCTAATGTAATTAACAAAGTCCATAAAAGTGGAAGGAGAAACAGAAAAAATCAGTGTGAGCCTGATGTGATGTGAAAGAGACTCAACTGACCATTGCTGGTTTTGAAGATGAAAGGCAGCCATGAGCCAAGGAAGACAGGCAGTCTCTAGAAGCTGGAAAAGGCAAGAAAATGCATTATCTTGAGCCTCCACAAATAAATCTAACCTTGCCAGTAGATTGATTTTAGTCCATGTCAGGCTTCTGGCTTACAGATTAGTAAAATAATAAATGTGTATTATTTAAACCAAGTTTGTGGTAATTTGTTATTGAAACAACAGAAAACTAATACAGCAGAATTCACCAATGAAGAAATATTAGCTCATCATTTTCTTTGCATAAACTTTTTAAATTTCAAATTCAATTATTTTAATACATAAAACTCTAGTCAAGTTGCCTACAATTTCTTCTGAGCTTTTGCGGTGTGTCTTTAAAGCAATTTGTCCATTTCATCTAAGTTGTTGAATTTATTGTCATGAAATTGTGCATAATATTCTCTTACTGTCCTTTTTTTTTAAATTTTATTTTAACGTCTGGGATACATGTTCAGGATGTGTAGGTTTGTTACATATGTAAATGTGTGCTATGTGGTTTTCTGCATCTATCAACCCATCACCTAGATATTATGCCCCACAGAATTGACATTCTGTGAAGAATGTCAATGGTAGTTTAATGGGAATAGCAGAGAATCTATAAATTACTCTGGGCAGTATAGACCTTTTCATGATATTGATTCTTCCTATCCATGAGTATGGAATGTTTTTCCATTTGTTTGTGTCACCTCTGATTTCCTTGAGTAGTGGTTTGTAGTTCTACTTGAAGAGATTCTTCACTTTCTTTGTTAGCTACATTCCTAGGTATTTTATTCTCTTTGTAGCAATTCTGAATGGGAGTTTATTCATGATTTCGCTTTCTGCTTGTCTACTTTTGGTGTATATGAATGCATGTGATTTTTGCCCATTAATTTTGTATCCTGATACTTTGCTGAAGTTGCTTATCAGCTTAAGTATCTTTTGGACTAAGACCGTGGGGTTCTCTAGATACAAGATCATGTCATCTGCAAACAGAGACAGTTTGATTTTCTCTCTTCCTATTTGAATACCATTTATTTCTCTTGCCTGGTTGCCCTGGCCAGGACTTTCAATAGTATTTTGAATAGGAGTGGTGAGACAGGGCATCTTTCTCTTATGCTGGTTTTCAAAGGAAATGCTTCCAGCTTTTGCCCATTCAGTAAGATATTGTCACAAATAACTTATTATTCTCAAAATAATGTTATTTATTGTCATAAATAACATTATTCTCAAAATAAGTTATTTATGACAATATCTTACTGAATGAACAAAAGTTATTTATGACTACAGAATTGTCATAAATAACATATTATTTTGAGATATGTTCCATCAATATCTAGTTATTGAAAGTTTTTAACATGAAGGAGTGTTGAATTTTATGGAATGCCTTTTCTGGACCTATTCAGATAATCATGTAATTTTCTTCAGGAGATCTTGCAAAGCAGGCCTGGTGGTGACAAATTCCCTCAGTATTTGTTTGCCTGAAAAGGATTTTATTTCTCCTTCATTTATGAAGCTTAGTGTGACTGGATATGAAAATCTGGGTTGGAATTTTTTTTCTTTATAAGGTTGAATATTGGCTGCCAATTTCTTCTGGCTTGTAGGGCTTCTGCTGAGAGGTACACTGTTAGTCTAGTGGATTTCCTCTTGTAGGTGATCTGGCCATTCTCTCTGGCTGCCCTTAACATTTTTTACCTTTATTTCAACCTTGGAGAATCTGATGATTATATATCTTGGGGTTGATCTTCTCATGGAGTATCTTACTGGACTTCTCTGAATTTCCCGGATTTGAATGTTGTTCTGTTTTGTTTGGTTGAGGAAGTTCTCCTGGATAATATCCTGATGTATGTTTTCTGACTTGGCTCCATTCTTCCCGTCTCTTTCAGGTACCCTCATCAGTCATAGGTTTAGTCTTTTTACATAAACCTATAGTTTTCAGAGTTTTTGTTCATTCCTTTTCATTATTTTTCTCTAATCTTGTCGGCCTGTCTTATTTCAGCAAAATAGTCTTCTAGCTCTGGAATTCTTTCCTCTGCTTAGTCTATTTGGTTATTGATACTTGTGGTTGCACTGTGACGTTCTCATGTTGTGTTTTTCAGGTCCAACAGGTCATATATGTTGCTCTCTAAATTGATTATTCTGGTTAACAGCTCCTGCAATGTTTTATCATGGTTCTTAGCTTCTTTGCATTGTGTTAGAACATGTTCCTTTACCTCAGCAAAGTTTGTTATTACCCACTTTCTGAAGCCTACTTCTGTCAATTTATACATCTAAGCCTCTGCTTACTTCTATACCCTTGCTGGAAAGGTGTTGCAATCATTTAAGGAAGAAGAGTCATGCTGGATTTCGAGTTTTCAGTGTTGTTGTTGTTGTTGATTATTTCCCATCTTTGTGTGTTTGTAGCTTTGATCTTTGAAGCCGTTGACCTTTGGATGGGGTTTTTGTGGGGAATTCTGTGTTGGTGCTGTTGCTGTTGCTCTCTGTTTTGTTTTTATTATTATTATTTTTTTAACAGTCAGCCCCCTTTTCCATAGGGCTGCTGCAGTTTGTTGGCAGCCCACTGCAAACCCTATGCACCTGGACCCTCCCGCACTTGAAGATGTCACCAGTAGAGGCTCCAGAACAGCAAAGATGGGTACCCACTACTTCTTCTGTGATCTCTGTTTCAGAGAGGCACCAACATCATGCTGGAAGGAATACTCTTGTATAAAGTGTCTGGCATCTCTAGTGGGGCATCTCACCTGGCCAGGAGGCACATGATCTGGGACTCACTTAAGAAAGCACTCTGGCTGCCTCTTAGCAGAGGGGTTGTGCCACGCTGCAGGGAATCCCACCGATCTGGGATGCCTGGATTCTTCAGTGACAGCAGGGGGAAAGACTGTCTGTTGATCCACAGAGACAATGGCCACTCCTTTTCCCAGGGGCTTTGTCCCAGGGAGATCAGAGTTCTGTCCCTAAACTACTGGCTAGAGTTGCTGAAATTTCTGCAGGGAGGACTTGCTCAGTGAGGAGGGATGGGTCAGGGTCTGGCCTAAAGAGGTAGTCTGGCCATAATCTGCCACAGAAGGAGGGTGGCCATCATCACTGTGGCTGCTTTCCACCTACGGTGGCTGAGCTCCCTCAGGGAGGGGCAGCTGTCTGCTACCTAACATGACTGAGCTCCTGGGGAAATGGGTGACAGCCATCACTGAAACTCCAGTCTGTCATTTTCCCCCTGCTGGTTCCAGGGAGACTGGATGCTTTGAAACCCTGGAGGAGTTCCCTACTGTTCAGAATAGCAGCTGTGGAAGGAATTGAAGAACCATGGGGGCAGGACTTTTCCATGCTGTTCTCATGATAGAGAATAAGACTCATGAGATCTGATGGGTTTAAAACTGGAGTTTTCTTGTACAAGCTCTCTTACTTTATCTGCCACTACGTGAGACATGCTTTTCAGCTTCAGCCACGATTGTGAGGCATCCCCAGCCACGTGGAAATGTAAGTCTATTAAACCTCTATCTTTCGTAAATTGCCCAGTCTCACGTATGTCATTACCAGCAGTATTAAAACAGGCTAATACATATACCTAAGAATGGAATTGATGGGTTATAGTGTAACTCTATGTTTAACATTCTGAGAAGTTCTCAACCTGTTTTCTAAAGTGGTTTTTCAGTTTTACATTCTCACTAGCAATAAACAAGGGTTCCAATTTCCCTGCATCCTGACATTTATTATTGTCCATCTTTTTTATGTTCTCAACACAGGGGGTGTGGAAGTTATACCACAGTGATTTTGATTTGTGATTCTCTGGTTAATAATTATGTTGAGAATATTTTTGTGTTCTTATTAGCTGTCTGTATATCTTGTTTGGAAAAATATACATTCATATCCTTTGCCCATTTTTAAATTGAGTTGTTTTCTATTGTTGAGATATTTGAGTTGATTGTTGTTATGTATTTATTATATATTCTGAATCCTAGCCCAATATCAGATATATAACTTATAAATGTTTAATCACATTGTATGGGATGCATTTTTATTTTTTAAATAGCGCCCATTGAATAACACGTGTTTTTATGTTATATCCCTTGAAGAACATATGTTTTTAGACTTTTGATGAAGTCTGTGTTTTTTAGGTGCTCGTGCTTGCAGTATAATAAAGTTTTACACCTAGAATTTACTTTTAAGAGTTTAATGGTTTTACCTAATTCATTTAATGTCTTTGAACCATTTGGAATTGATTTTTGTGTATGTTATAAAGTAGGTGTCCAAGTTCATTTTTTGCATATGAATATTCATAGCCCCAGAAGCATTTATTAAAATGTCTATTGTTTTTCTGCTAAATTTTCTTGACGCCCTGGTAGACAATAAATTAAACAGAAATGTTTTTTATTTCTGGATTCTCAATTATATTCTTTTTATCTACATGTCCGTTCTTTCACCAGCACTAACACAATGTTGACTACTGTAGCTTTGCACTGAATTTTCAAAGCATTAAGTGGAATTTTTCTATTTTTGTTCTTTTTTTAAAAGATTTCTTTGGCAATTTTAGGACTTTTACACTTCCATATAGATTTTAGGATCAACTTGTCAGTTTCTGTATAGAGGAGAAATCAAATTTTGATAAGGACTATATTGAATCTTTGGATTCATTGTGAGAGTATTGCCATCTTTCCAACATTAAGTCTTTGAATCCGTAAACACAGAATAGCTTTCCATTTATTTAGATCTTCTTTAATCATTTTTCACAATATTTACTAGTTTTCCAAGTATAAGTTTTGTCTTTTAAAAAAAATTCCTAAGTATGTTATTTCTGATGCTATTGAAAATGGGATTCTTTAAAAAAAATTTATCTGGAGATCCACTTCTAGTATGTAGAAATACAATTAATTTTTTTTTTTTTAATTTTTGAGGCAGGGTCTTGCTGTGTTGCCTAGGCTGGAGTGCAGCAGCATAATCATGGCTCAACTGCAGCTTTGGCTTCCTGGGCTTGAGAGATCTTCTCACCTCAGCCTCCAGGGTTGCTAGGGCTACAGACACATGCTACCATGCTCGGCTAATTTTGGTTTTTTTATTTAATTTTTGGTAGAGACGAGTTCTCACTATGTTGCCAAGGTAGGTCTTAACTACTGGGCTCAAGCAATCCTCTCACCTCAGCCTCCCAAAGTGTTAGGACCGTGTAAGCCACCACATAGGGCGCAATTAACTTTTGCATATTGTTCTTGTATCCTGCAACCTTGCTGATCTTATGTATTAGCTCCAATCATTTTAAGTAAATTTCTTCGGATTTTCTGATGGAAAATTACGTCATTGGCAAATACAGATAGTTTTATTTTTTTCTTTGCAATCTGGATCATTATTATTTTGTCTCCTTTCCTAATTGTCCTGGCTAAAACCTACGGTACAATGTTAGAGTTGTTGATGGTGGACATCAGTATCTTGTTCCTCATCTTAGAAATGAAGCTTTCAGTCTTTCACTATTAATTTTGAGGCTATACATAAGGGACTTAAAAATTTTACAAGAGAAAAAGCCAAACAATTCCACTAAAAAGTGAGCAGTGAGTAAAGGACATGAACAGACATTTTTCAAAAGGAGGCGTACATGCAATCAACAATCATATGAAAAAAAGCTCAGCATCTCAGACCTTTAGAGAAATGAAAATGTAAACCACAGTGAGATACCGTCTTATGCCAGTCAGAATCGGTATTAGTTAAAAGTGAAAAAATAACAGCTCCTGGCAAGATTGTGAAGAAAAATGAACACTTATATGCTTTTGGTGGGAGTGAAAATTATGTCAACCATTGTGGACGACAGTGTGGTGATTTCTTAAAGATCTGAAGGCAGAAGTACTGTTCAACCCAGCAATTCCATTACTGGGTAAATACCCAGAAAAATATAAATTGTTCTATGTTAAAAACATATTTGCATGTACGTACATTATAGCACTATGAGCAACAGCAAATACATGGAATCAACCTAAATGCATGTCAAAGACAGAGTGGATAAAGAAAATGTGGTACATATACACCATGGAATACGATGCAGCCAGAAAAAGGAATGAGATCATGTCCTTTGCAGGGACATGGATGGAGCCGGAAGCCATCATCCTCCATGAACTAATACAGGAACAGAAAACCAAATACCACCAAGAAAAAAATACCAGAGAGCCAAATAAGAGGTTCTCACTTATAAGTGGAAGCTAAATGATGAGAAAATATGAACACATAGAAGGGAACAACACACATTGGGGCCTACTTGGTCTTGATCACTTTTTGTTTCTGTAAGATATCACACTGGTCCATTACATTGATGACATTATACTGATTGGTTCCAGGTAGCAAGAAGTAGCAAACACACTGGAGCTATTGGTGAGACATTTGCTTGCCAGAGAATGTGAAATAAATCTGACTAAAATTCAAGGAGCTTCTACCTCGGTAAAATTTCTAGGAGTCCAGTGGTGTTGGGCCTGTTGAGATATTCCTTTTAAGGTGAAGGATAAGTTGCTGTATTTGGTCCCTCCTACAGCCAAGAGGCACAACGCCTAGTAGGCCTATTTGTATTTTGGAGGCAACACATTCCTCATTTGGGTGTGTTATTCTAGTCCATTTATCGAAAGACCTGAAAGGCTGCCAGTTTTGAGTGTGGTCCAGAGCGGCAGAAGGCTCTGCAACAGGTCCAGGCTTCTGTGCAAGCTGCTCTGCGACTTGAGCCATATGAGCCAGCAGATCCAATGTTGCTTGCAGTAGCAGTGGCAGATAGGAACGCTGTTTGGAGCCTTTGGCAGCTCCCCATAGGTGAATCACAGAGGAGGTCTCTAGGATTTTGGAGCAAGGCCCTACCATCTTCTGCAGGTAATTACTCTCTTTTTGAGAGACAGCTTTTGGCCCATTAAAGGGCTTTGGTGGAAACTGAACATTTAACTATGGGTCATCAAGTCACCATGCAAACTTAACTTCCTATCATGAACTGGGTGCTTTCTGACCTATCTAGTCATAAGGTGGGTCATGCACAGCAGAAGTCTATCATCAAATAAAAGTGAATATATGTGATTGGGCTTGAGCAGGTCCTGAAGACACAAGTAAGTCATATGAGGAAGTAGCTCAAATGCCTATCATCTCCGCTTCTGCCACCATGCCTTCTCTCCCCTAGCCCACAGCAATGGCCTCATGGGGGGTTCGCTACGATCAGCAGACAGAAAAGAGAAGACTAGGGCCTGGTTCACAGATGGTTCTTCACGATATGCAGGCACCACTAGAAATTGGAGAGCTGCCGCACTGCAGCCCCTTTCTAGGACATTCCTGAAGGACAGTGGTGAAGGGAAATTGTCCCAGTGGGCAGAACTTTGAAAAGTGCACCTGTTTGTGTACTTTGCATGGAAGGAGAAATGGCCAGATGTGTGATTATATGCTAATTCATGGGCTGTACCCAATGGTTTGGCTGGATGATCAGGGACTTAAAAGAAGCATGATTGAAAAATTGGTGGCAGAGAAATTTGGGGAAGAGGTATGTGGATGGACCTCTCTGAGTGGTCAAAAACTGGGAAGATATTTGTATCCCATGTAAGTGCTCACCCACAGGTGACCTCAGTAGAGGACTTTAATAATCAAGGGGAGAGGATGACCCATTTTATGAACACCACTCAGCCTCTTCCCCAGTCACCTGTTACTGCCCAATAAACCCATTAACAAAGCAACCATGGTAGCAGAGATGGAGGTTACACATGGGCTCAGCAGCATGACTTCCACTTACAAAGGCTGAGCTGCCTAAAGCCACTGCTGAGTGCTCAATTTCCCCAGCACAGATCAACATTAAGCCCTCAATATGGCACCAGTCCTCAGGGTGATAAGCCAGCTACTTGGTAGAAAGTTGATTACATTGGACCTGTTCCATCATGTGAAGGGCAGAGGTTTGTCCTCACTGGAATAGACACTTACTCCAGATATGGGTTTGCCTATCCTGCATGCAATTCTTTTGCCAAGACTGCCACCTGTGGAATCGTGGAATGTGTTTTCACCGTTATGGTATTCCACATAGCATTGCCTTTGACCAAGTCACTTACTTTATGGCTAAAAAAGTGTGGCAGTGGGCTCATGCTCATGATATTCACTGGTCTCACCATGTTCCCCATCATCCTGAAGCAGTTGGATTGATAGAATGGTGTAATGGTCTTTTGAAATCGCAATTACAATGCCAAGAAAGAATGAATACTTTGTAGGGCTAGGGAAAGTTCTTCAGAAGGCCGTGTATGCTCTGAATCAGTGTCCAGTATATGGTACTGTTTCTCCCATAGCCAGAATTCATGGGTCCAGGAATCAAGGGGTGGAAGTAAAAGTGGTGCCACTCGCCATCGCCTTTAGTGACCCGCTTGCAAAATATTTGCATCCTGTTCCAGTGACATTCTGTTTTGCTGACCTAAAGGTCTTAGTTCCAGAGGGAGGAATGTTGCCACCAGGAGACATGACAACAATTCTATTAAACTGGAAGTTAAGATTGCCATCTGGGAACATTGGGCTCCTCCTACCTTTAAGTCAGTGGGCTAAGGAGTTGCAGTGTTGGCTGGGGTGACTGACCCAGACTATAAAGATGAAATTAGTCTACTACTTCACAAGGGAGGTAAGAAAGAGTATGTGTGGGATACAGCAGATCTCTTTGGGCATCTCTTAGTATTTCCATGGCCTGTGATTAAGGTCAATGGGAAATTACAACAGCCCAATCCAGGTAGGAATACAAATGGCACAGACCCATTATGAATGAAGGTTACAGTCATTCCACCAGGAAAAAAAATCACAACCTGCTGAGATGTTGCTGAAGGCAAAGAAAATATAGAATGGGTATTAGAAGAAGGCAGTCATCGATACCAGCTATGATCACGTGACCAGCTGCAGAAACGAGGACTGTGTCATGAGTATTTCCTCCTTTTGTTAAAAATATGTCTGTGCATGTGCACACTTGTACTAAGAAAAATATATTCATTTTATTTTCTTTTTCCTTTATCATGTGACATAAGATTTATTGACTTCATATCAGCATTTAAGTATTGTTAACTTTATGTAATGGCATTTGTCTTGGGATTGGTGTTTCTAGTTGTACAAAGAATAGTTGAATTACGTTCAGTGTAATTATGACCTTGTTATTGCCTTTATTTGAAGATTATGTATAATCTCAGGAGATGTGTATGGGTTTAACCTGACAAGGGATGGTCTTGTGATGGTTAATACTGAGTGTCAACTTAATTGGATTGAAAGATATCAAGTGCCTATCCTGGATGCGTCTGTGAAGATGTTGAGATCAACATTTGAGTCAGTGGGCTGGGAAAGGCAGACCCACCCGTAATCTGGGTGGGCACCATCAAATCAGCTGCCAGCATGGCTACAATATAAAGTGGGCAGAAAAACCTGAAAAGGCTTGAGTGACTTAGCCTTCCAGCCTATATCTTTCTCCTATACTCAATGCTTCCTGCCCCCAAACTCTTCAGCTTATGGTACTCCAAGCTCTTCAGCCTTGAAACCTGGACTTGCTTCCTTGCTCCTCAGCTTGCAGATGGCCAATTGTAGGACCTTGTGGTTGTGTGAGTTAATATTACTTAATAACCCCATTATATATATATATATATATATATATATATAATATATACTATATATATACTATATATATATATAATATATATATATATATTATATATATATATATTATATATATATATATATATATAGTATATATATAATCTCCTAATAGTTCTATTTCTCTAGAGAACTCTGTCTAAAACACTTGCCTTGTCTCAGATGAGACTTTGGACTATAGACTTTTGAGTTAATGCTGAAATGAGTTAAGACTCTGGGAGACTGTTTGAAAGCCATGATTGGTTTTGACATATGAGGACATGAGATTTGGGAAGGGCCAGGGTGAAATAATATGGTTTGACTGTGTCCCCACCCAAGCCTCTTCTCTAATTGTAGCTCCAATAATCTTCATCTGTGGTGGACAGGAACCAGTGGGAGGTAATGAAATCATGGTGGAAGGTTTTTCCCACGCTGTTTTTATGATAGTAAATAAGTCTTATGAGATCTGATTTTTTCTAAAGGGCAGTTCTCCTGCACATGTTCTCTTGTCTGATGTCATGTAAGACGTTCCTTTGCTCCTCCTTTCCCTTCTACCATGATTTTGAGGCCTCCCCAGCCATGTGGAACTCTGAGTTCATTAAACCTCTTTTTATTTAATGAATTACCCAGTTTTGGGTATGTCTATTAGCAGTGTGAGAATGTATGAATACACACCTCAAAAAAAGTTTGAAGCAAGTGATGATAATATCTTTTAAACTCAGTTATACTGGAAGGCTAAAAAGGTAAAGCCATATATCACGGAGGCCATGACTGCTTTTAGAATTTGACAAGATCAAATGGAAGCCTACAAACTGAAGTGGCCTTGCTCTGGGAGTCATTTTCATATGGTATAATGTTGGACTGCCCTCTTAGTGGATTAATGGTTCGCTAGTAGTAAGAAAGTATCTTTTTCTCTTTATGATTCTTTGGCTATAGTGATCCATAGTCAAAATCAGAGTATGGTCAGAAGTATAATAAATATAATTTGTCTTTGTTCCCAGTTCTTTGCCCAGATCTCCTAAAACAGTTGGAATTTTCTGAGCAATAGAAGTATCAGTTTATTGATAATGAAAGGTTTTAACCATACCTAATTTTATGCTAATAGGGTGATACAGGATGGGTCTCGAGGTACCTTCAGGATGAGGACTGGTTATGAAAGGAAAACCAACTACATAATTAAAGAGTTGTATTCTTTATAATAAAACTATAATCACAACTATTGTATTTTCTTGAGTTACCTCAGTAGTTCTGGCAAATTATCAAACCTGAGTAGGGGTCATGGGAACCCCTGTATTTATAGTCAGTCAGGCAGAAGTGCAGCTTAAATGGGGGCCCCATCTGTGGCTGGTATATGAAGTATGGTCTTATGGGGCTGAGCTCTCACCTGGGGGATCTGTGCTAACTCTAAGTAGTGTCTGAATTTAATTGAAATGAACTGAATTGTTGATTACTCAGTTGATGTCAAATAACTGGAGACTTGGCTATTGATTTGAAAATAAAAAAGCACATGCTCATATAGCCTCTCCAGCTCTCTTGTTGTTACTATTTGTATCATATATATTTTTCTATTCCTTTACTTTCAACCTATCTGTGTCATTAATTTTTAAGTGTCCCTTCTTGACAGCACATGGCTGCTGTCATTTTTAAATCCATTCTATCAATCTGTTTTTGTAATTGGAGTGTCCATACCATTTATATTTTATGTGATTACTGGTAAAATTTATTCTTTTTAAAACTTGTTTTCTGTATGTAAACTCTAGGTTGTCTCTATTCTTTTGTATTAAATATATTGCAGCGTACCATTTAAATCCTTTGCCATTTATTTTGTAATATTTATTGAGTGATGCATCTCTCGGTGGTTCCACTGTGGGTTAAATTAACATTATAATTTATAATAATCTAGTTAAGATTAATATCAACTCTGATGATGTTTTATGTGTCAGCTTTTCCAGGCTATCACTGGAGTTACAGAATCAAATACTAATCTAGATATTCCTGTGAAGATGTCTTGTAGGTGTGATTAAAGTCTAAATTTAGCTGACTTTTACTAAGGTAGATTATCCCACATAATTTGAGTAGGCCTGATTCAATTGAGTTAAAGAGTCTTAAGGGTGAAACTGAGGTTTTGGAAAATAATTCCACCTGTGGATTGCAACTCTAGGACATAATGAAGATTCCCAGGTCTCTCTTCCTGGTAATATAATCTATGGATTTTGGGCCTGTCTTGCCAGTATCCACACTTACATAAGCCATTTATTTTTAGCAATTCATCTTTTAATATATAGTTGCCACTAATTCTTTTTCTCTTGTTGAACCATCACTGTACAAATTTTGGTATTGTAAGTGGTTCTAGAGGAAAAGAGTATTTAGCATCCATTTTATTAATTGATTTCAGGTTATCTGGAATTGGTTCCCTATTTTGATTGGATTAGATACACTAATGATTCTATTTCCCATGGTAAAGAGGGTACTATTAGTCCATGGCATAATGTTGCAATAGAGATATGCAAAATGTCACCACTTACTCCTTATCAAATATCTATAAAAGGTGTTGTTATTTCATATATTTAACACCTTAAAACATTTTAGTCAAATTAAACAGTATAATAGGATTGGCCAGTTGCTGCTATCTGCACTGCAGAAAGTTGTAGGAAAAAAGGATTATATAAGGGTCTCAAATTCCCAGCTAAGATATACATAAATAACCTGAAAGCTTCTATATCTGCTCTGAAATAAATTCTTATCTTCTGTACCCACAAGGCTAAGATATCTGTAAGCTAAACCCAGAATCTTAGCCTGCCAGTGGGTAAATTACCATGCAAATTAAATTCCTAACCTCTCAGGGTGTCATCTGTGAAATACAGGCAGTGCTTACAGAGAAATGTGATCCTAAAATGCAGAATGGGGATATATGAGAAGGTCCATTGAATCTGAAAACATTGAATCCCTAAATTCTAACAATTTTTCCCCCCATTTATTTATTTTATTGCATTTTAGGTTTTGGGGTACATGTGAAGAACATGCAAAATTGTTGCATAGGTACACACGTGGCAATGTGATTTGCTGTCTTCCTCCCCATCACCTACATCTGGCATACAATTCTTATTTGTCAGTAGAAGCATCCCTCCCACCCCCACTTGAGAAAGTTCTGTTTTGTCCAAAGAAACTATAAATGCCTCCCCTGAGGTAGTTGCTTTGCAAGGTAATACGGATTCTCCTAAAAACCTACCCCTAGAAACTTACCCTTTCTTCTAAACCTGTAACTAAACTCAAATCCAAGAAGGCCCAAATTCAAAATTACTCATAAGAAGGCACTACACAGCCCAAAAGACCCATCTGTTTTTTCCAGTTTATACAGACAGAAATCTGAAGAATATGTGGGGGAATACATCTTAGGATGCGGGATAATGGGGAAGGATGGAATATAATATTGGAGTAGATTGAATTTATTGATGTAAACCCAAGCAAAGACTATGCATTTAATTTTTTAACTCAAGGAGTTAGAAAGAGTTCTATCAGTATTTCGGGTTGGTCGACTGAAACATGGACACAAAAGTGGCCTGCATTAATGAAGTTGAAATGATATAACTGCCTTGGTATACAGTAAAAGAAGTCATCAAAATGCGTAGAGAGATTAAAATATTACAGTGGATTCATCATGTAAAACCTTCTGGCCCACCCCAAGAGAAAAAAATATTTATGAGAAAGCTCCAAGTCATGTCAAATAAAGACAATTTTGCAAGTAGCGTCTCCTAGGGAACCATCAGATAGGTCAAACTATTAAAACTCTTTGGGAATAGAGTCTTTAGGAAACTCAAAAATAGTTTTCCCTCTTTAATGGCTGTCAACTTGCTTGATTTTATTGTAATTGCAGGCTGTTGATTTTCAAGGCAAATGCAGAGCTGGAGAGAGTGGGATGGATATAGGCCCAGGCAAAAACCACAAACAGTGATAGCAGAAAAATGTTGGAATAAAAAAAAAAAAAAAAAAAAAAAAAACTATTTAACAACTATATGTGGACTAAAATACCTTAATGAGAATGTCAAAATCCAGATGAGAAGGTGTAACACCCTAGAAAAGCACAAAACTAAGAACGATTACATTTAAACAGATAAAAGGGGCAGTTTCACTTTACTTGTGTCATCCCTCCCCAAACTTGCACAATGTAGTATTGAGAGAGATACCCACAGGCTGTAATTTCTCCCAAGGGGTAAAGATAGCAAAGTGTGTATTCAATTTCCCCTGATATTGAGGTCATTGTTCAAGAGACTGTCATCTGCCATGTCTCATCCAGAGTGCTGAGGCAACTAAATAGTTAGAAAAGCTGGGGCAGTTAAAAACAAAGAAAAGGGGTGAGGGCTTCTCAGCAGCTGGTAGGGCTCTCGACACTCAGTGCAAATCTCAGCAGACGTGCGTGGATATCGCCAACTGGTGCAATAATATCAGCATCCAGCATGGATCTCAGTGGGCAGTGTAGATCTCACTGGCTGTCTCAATTCAGTTCTGTGGAATTGGAAATAAGTACATAATCTGCACACTTTTTATTTAGGAGAAAAGGAGAGAAGTGAAACTTGCACTCAGTGTCCTAGCAACTCAATGCACTGCTCTCAGGAAAAGGGGAAGGTGGTTTCTAGGTCCCAGAATGGCTTTCTGGGATAGAGATAAGTTACACAATCCTGAGACTTAATGTCCCAGAAGTGGGAGAGAGGTGTGAAGCAGGCACAGATATTGAATAGTTTTAATACATTCATACAATCTCTAGCTAGGCCAATTGGTGAAGCCTTTCCCCTGATGAAGTCATTCCATAAATAAAACTTTAAGAGGATTTCCACTCTAACTGGCGTGAGAGGGCATCTCATTGTGGTTTTGATTTGCATTTCTCTAATGACCAGGGATGATGAGCTCTTTTTCATGGGTTTGTTGACCACAAAAATGTCTTCTTTTGAAAAGTGTCTATTCACATCCTTTGCCCACTTTTGATGGGGTGGTTAGTTTTTTATTCTGTAAAGTTGTTTAGTTTTTTGTAGATTCTGGATATTAGCCCTTTGTCAGAAGGATAGATTGCAAAATTTTTCTCCCATTCTTTAGGCTACCTGTTCATTCTGATGATAGTTTCTTTTGCTGTGTAGAAGCTCTTTAGTTTAATTAGATCTCATTTGTTAATTTTGGCTTTTGTTGCCATTGCTTTTGATGTTTTAGTCATGAAGTCTTTGCCCATGCCTATGTCCTGAATGGTATTGTCTAGGTTTTCTTCTGGCCTTTTTGTGGTTTTAGGTCTTACACTTAAATCTTTAATCCATATTGAGTTAATTTTGGTAGAAGATGTAAGGAAGGGATCCAGTTTCAGTTTTTTGCATATGGATTTAGAACTAGAAATACCATATGACCCAGCAATCCCATTACTGACTTTATACCCAAAGGATTATAAATCATTCTACTATAAAGACACATACACACATATGTTTATTGCAGCACTATTCACAAGAGCAAAGACATGGAAAACCAACCCAAATGCCCATCAATGACAGACTGGATAAAGAAAATGTGGCACACATATGCCACGGAATACTATGCAGTCATAAAAAAGAATGAGTTCATGTCCTTTGCAGGGACACAGATGAAGCTGGAAACCATCATTCTCAGAAAACTAACACAGGAACAGAAAATCAAACATCACATGTTCTCACTCAAAAGTGAGAGTTGAACAATGAGAACATATGGGCACAGGGAGGGGAACATCACACACTGGGGCCTGTCAGGGGGTGGGGGCAAGGGAAGAGATAGCATTAGGAGAAATATCTAATGTAGATGATGGGTTGATGGATGCAGCAAATCACCACGGCACATGTATACCTATGTAACAAACCTGCAAGTTCTGCAAATGTGTCCCAGAACTTAAAGCATAATAGTAATAATAAACTTAAAGAGGTGGCTTTATCTTCAAATGCACAGACACCAACATAAAACTACAAAAAGCATAAAGAATCAGGGAAACATGAAACTATAAAGAAATCTCAAACAACTCTAACGAAGTAGAGATCTATGAATTGCTGGATAAATAAGTCAAAATAATCACCTTAAAGAATTTTAGTGAGATATTAAAAAGCACAGAGACAACTAGCTGAAATACTAAAATAATAATGAACAAAATGAGACTATCAACAAATTTATAAAGACATAAAAAGTAACCAAACAGAAAATCTGGGTGTAAAGAAGGCAGTAACTGAACTCAAAAAGCTAATAGAGAGCTTCAACAACATAATCAATCAAGCAAAAGAATCAACAATCTCAACAAGTCATTTGAAATAAGCCCATGACCAGAAATAATTAAAAAAAAATAAGTGAAGAGAGCCTTCAGTATTTATGGAAAACCATGAAGCAAGCCAACATACACATTATGGGAGTTCCTTCCACCAGGAGATGAGCAAAAGAAAAGAGCAGAAAGCATCTTTAAGGAAATAATGGCTAAAAACTTCCAAAATCTGGATAGGGAAATGTACATTCAGATTTATAAAGACCAAAGATTGACAGTTAGTTAAATCCAAAAAATTCTATGCCTAGGAACATTATAATCAAATTCTCAATGTCAAATACAAAGAGAAATTTTTAAATCAGAAAAAGGAAAGTGACATGTTATTGACAAATAATCTCTCATAAAACTATGAGCCAATTTCTCAGCAGAAACATTGTAGGTCAGAAGGAAATGGGATGATATATTCAAAATGTTGAAATAAATAAAATAGCTTACAACCAAGAATACTTTATCTAACAAAGCTGTTTTTCAGAAATGAAAATTAAATAAAAGCATTCCTGGAAAAATAAAATTTGAGAGTGTTCATCATGACTAGAATTGCCTTATGAGAAGGATTAGGGAGTTATTCAAGATGAAATAAAAGGACACAAATTAACAGCACAAAAATCACATGAAAAATATATAACTCATTATATAAATGTAAATATACAAATAGCAGTGTAATAATGTAATAGTGATGTGTAAATTACTCTTAATTTTAGTACAAAATTGAAAACATTAAAGTATTAAGAATAGCTGTAAGGACAAAAAATTGTTAATGGATACACAATATAAAAACATAAATTGTCAAAAATAACATGAAGTGTGGGTAGGGAGAAGTAAAAGTGTAAATGTGATTGAGGCTAAGTTGGTATCAGCAAAAAACAGATTGTTATATCTTATCCATCACCTCATCTACTTATCATTTACGTATGATAAGAATATTTCAAATCTGCCACTGTAGTAATTTTGAAATATGCAACACATTATTACTAATTATGGTCATGTTATACAATAAATCACTAAAGCCCATTTCTACTATATCCTAAATCTATAATCAAGTATCTCTAACTAAAATAACCTCTAAAGTGATTTTGTGTATTGCTGCTTTAATTTTTTTTCTCCATTACTTGTTTTGAGCAATTGACTGAGTTGGGTATTAGGGTATCTTCATTCACATTTCTTTATCTAGAATTTATTGAGTTGCTTGGATTTGTGAGTTTATAGTTGTCATAAAATTTGGAAATTTAAAAAATTATTTTATGCTTCCTCTTCCAGAGACTCAAATTGCACATATATTAGGGTTCTTGTAGTTGTCTAAAAATTGTCAAATGCTCTTTTAAATATACTTTTTTGTTCTTCTCTGTATTTCATTTTGGATAGCTTCTAGTTCTCTGTTTTCTTTGTCAGAGGTTGTGATTTAGTCAATTCTGCTATAAAGAACTGCCTAAGACTGGGTAATTTACAGAGAAAATAGTTTACTTAACTCTTAGTTTTGCATGGCTTGGGAGGCCTCAAGAAACTTACAATCATGGTGGAATGCATCTTTTCACAGGGTAACAGGAGAGAAAATGAGATCTAAGTAAAATGGAAAGCCTCTTATAAAACCATCTGTTCTCATGAGTTCTCATCTGCTATCATAAGAACAGCATGGTGAAGACTACCGCCATGATTCAAATATCTCCATCTGGTCCCACCCTTGACATGTGGGGATTATTACAATTCAAGGTGAGATTTGGGTGGGGACACAGAGCCAAACCATATAAGTGTATTTTTGGTGGGAAAGTAAATGTTGGTTCTGTTATTTTTTTCTTCACTAGAGACAGTAGTCTTGAATATGTTTTTATATGGAAAATCCTGTTTCATGTGAAAGAACATATTTTTATATGGAAGATAAATCATTATAGCCTGATGTCTCCTTCATGAAGTCACAAAGGTAGCATAATCATTATGCATTGTCTGTCAAATATATACAGAGCACAAGGATTGAGACAAGTGATAGGAAAGCCAACACAGTAAATATCATGACCCCTTAGCTAAAAGTGGTCATAGTCTTCCTTCCCAGACCATATATTTGACCTTGGCTGTACCATGCATGAGCCACATAAGCAGACCCCAAGGAAGCAAAGTATCCATTTGATAAGAAGTGTACCACTATAAAATTTTGCCCCTATTGTATATGAATTATTTCTCTATAAGAACAATTCCAATAAGGAAGATTATTTCTCAGTACCAGTGATCCTCCCTGATATGGTTTGGCTGTGTCCCCTCCCAAATTTCATCTTGAATTTCCATGTGTTGTGAAAAATACCAAGTGGGAGGTAATTAAATCATGAGGATAGATCTTTCCCATTGTCTTCAGGTGATAGTGAATAAGTATCATGAGATCTGATGGTTTTCTAAGGGGGAGTTTCCCTGCACAAGCTCTCTGCCTGTTGCCATGAATGTAAGATGTGGCATGCTCCTTCTTGCCTTCTGCTATGATTGTGATGTTTTCCCAGCCCCATAAAACTTCAAGTCCATTAAACCTCTTTTAAAACTCTTTCTTTTGTAAATTTCAAAGTCTCAGGAATGTCTTAGTTTTTTTCTTTATTTCTTCTACAAAAATGGGATACATGTGAAGAACGTGCAGGTTTGATACATAGGTATATGTGTGCCATGCTGGTTTGCTGCACAGAGAACTTACAGGTATGTATTTATCAGCAGTGTGAAAACAGGTGAATATGGTAAATTGGTACCAGTAGAGGGGGGTGCTGCTGTAAAGATACCCAAAAATGTAGAAGTGACTTTGGAACTGGGTAACAGCCAGAGGATGGAAGTCTGAAGAGCTCAGAAGAATACAAGAAAATGTGAGAAAGTTTGGAACTCCCTAGAGATGTGTTAAATGGCTTTGACCACAATGCTGATGGTGATATGGTCAATAAAATCCTGGCTGAGGTGGTCTCAGGAGGAGATGAGGAACTTTTTGGGAACTGGGACAAAGGTGATTCTTGTTATGTTTTAGCAAAGAAACTAGCAGAATTTTCCCCTGCCCTGGAGATTTGTGGAACTTTGAACTTGAGACAGATGATTTAGGGTATCTAATGAAATAGGATTCTAAGCAGCAAAACATTCAAGATGTGACTTGGATGCTGTTAGAGGCATTCAGTTTTAAAAGGGAAACAGAGCACAATCGTTTGGAAAATTTACAGCTTGAAAATGTGATAGAATAGAAAATCCTATTTTCTGAAGAGAAATTGAAGCTGGCTGCATACAGTTGCAAAAATAATGAGGATCCAAACGTTAATCCCCAAAACAATGAGAAAAATGTCTCCAGGGCATGTCAGAGGTCTTCACAGCAGCCTCTGCCATCACAGGCCCAGAGGCCAGGAAGGAAAAAAAAAATGGTTTTATGGGCCAGGCCCAGAGCCCCCCTGCTCTTTGTAGCCTAGGGACTTGGTACACTGCATTCAAGTCACTCAAGCCATGGTTAAAAGGGGCCAAGGTACAGCTTGGGCTGTTGCTTCAGAGGGCGGAAGCCCCAAGCCTTGGCAGCTTCTGCATGATTTTAAGCTTGAAGGTACGTGAAAGTCAAGAATGAAGTCTGGGAACCTCCACCTGGATTTCAGAGGATGTATGGAAACACCTAGATGCTCAGGCAGAAGTTTGTTGTTGGGGCGGGGGAGGGTTCTCCTGGAGAACCTCTGCTAGCACAGTGCAGAAGGAAAATGTTCAGTCAGAACCCCCACACGAAGTCCCTGCTGGGACACTGCCTAGTAGAGTTGTGAGAAGAAGGCTACCGTCCTCCAGACCCAGAATGGTAGATCCATTGACCGCTAGTACTATGGGCCTGGAAAAGACACAGACACTCAATGCTAGCCCCTGAAAGCAGCGAGAAGGGAGGCTGTACCCTGCAAAGCCACAGGCACAGAACTGCCCAAGACCATGGGAACCCACCTTTTGCATCAGCATGACTTAGATGTGAGATATGGAGTTAAAGGAGATAATTTTGGAGCTTTGAAATTTGAACTGCTGAATTTTGGACTTGGATGGAGCTTGTAGTCACTTCATTTTGGCCAATATCTCTCATTGGGAATGGCTGCATTTGGGTCTGTAACCATATTGTATATAGGAAGTAACTAAGTTACTTTTGATTTTATAGTCTCATAGGTGAAAGGGAGTTGCCTTGTCTCAGATGAGACTTTAGACTGTGGGCTTTTGAGTTAATGCTGAAATGAGTTAAGACTTTGGGGGACTGTTAAGAAGACATGATTGGTTTCCAAATGTGAAAACATGAGATTTGAGTTGGTCCAGGGGAAGATGATATTGTTTGGCTGTGTCCCCATACAAATTTTACCTTGAATTCTCATGTGTTAAGGAAGGGACGCAGTGGTAATTGAATCGTGGGGGAAGGCCTTTACTGTGTGTTGTTATCATGATAGTAAATAAGTTTCATGAGGTCTGATGATTTTATAAGGGTGAGTTTCTCCGTACAAGCTCTCTCTTTGCCTGCTGCCAGCTATGTAAGATGTGACTTGCTCATCCTTGCCTTCTACCATGATTGTGAAGCTTTCCCAGCCACATGAAACTGTAAGTCCATTAAACCTCTTTCTTTTAAAATTGCCCAGTCTCAAGTATGTCTTTATCAGCAGTGGGAAAATGGGCTAATACACTTTCCAAAGTCTTTAAATCTAGAAAAAAATTTTAGATTCATCAAAGTTTTGAGGCATTTCATAAAATTCTATTTTAATTCCACAAAGGTTGGTCCAAACACTAACAAGCATCTCTAATATTATCCCCACATCTATCTATGGTTTGAAAGGGTATATATGCAGCTTTTTAAAAAAATTTCTGCTAATAATAATGAGTGGAAGAGTTTGTTAAAAATGGCATGCCAAACTTCTCTCCTGAATAATCTGCTTCAGATTGGTGTGGGGCTATAACTTTATTTTTTAAGCAAGAGCCCTAAATAATTCATGACATCTGGGAACTTTTCTAAATAATGAGATAGAGAACCCCTTGGCAAGCAGATATCATTTAGAAATACAAACTATGGTTACAATGTCCCCTGTTTGGCTCATACTTGACCTACTTCTTTCTTAGCCAAAAGAAATTTACCATGCATGGGTAGTAGGTAGTGACAGATGAAAGTAAGGTTATATTTATGATCTGATAACAAGAAACAAATTAATTTTTTATGGTATATTTTTGGGAGAAAACATAAACCCTCATATCTCCCTGTACTTTATTTTCATTTGAAAAGTGTTTCCAAAATTTTTGCACCCATGAATTGCCAAGTTGAATAAAACATCCCATGGAAATAAAGTGCTTTGCTAGGTACTACTAGATACTACAGCATTTGGAGTCTTGACATATGTCATGCACAGTGGCTTCGTCACTCAATGTGCATAG
>NW_016107807.1:1119707-1138551 GCF_001604975.1 Cebus imitator | reverse complement strand
TCAGAAGAGGGCCTGGAGATGGGGAATAATTTAACACCTATAAGCAGAATTCTAATAGATAGCTGATAATGTTGGAGCATTTAAATGCCAAGTACTGTGCCATGTGCTTTAAACATATCATTTCATTTAATCATTATGACAACCCTAATTGAAAATGAGCCTTTGACTTCCAATTATCAAGGGGTAGCCATCTTCATGGGTATGTTTTCCTGAGGAATTAAGAAGAGTGTTAAATGCTAACACCCTGAAAACCAGTTAGCAAAGAGCCTGACTCTGTGAGGACTAAATGTTATCAATCTGCAGACAACGTCCTGGAGCACAGCCCCTGAAGAGTCTTTTTATAAGAATAGAAAAGGCAGTTGGTAGAATCTAGTCAGAACCTTCTCACCTCAAGTTTCATTCATTGTTCTAGGCAATTAACAATAAATAAAATCAGATACCAACCAATCGCCACACTGATATTTATCATAAAGATGGAAAGAGGTGTAAAACAGTAATATTTACTATGTGACAAGTAGCAGTCACTCATGTAAGTATCTTATATCCTTATGCTCTCATTTAATACCACATCAGAGATATTGTGTTAGTCCATTCTCATGCTGCTATCAACAACTGCATGAGACAGGATAATCTGTAAAGAAAAAAAGGCTTAATTAACTCACAGTTCCACGTGGCTGGGGAGGAAACTTATAATCATGGTGGAAGATACCTTCTCACAGGGCAGCAGGAGAGAGAATGAGTTATGGCGAATTGGGAGATGCCCCTTTTAAAACCTTCGGATCTGCTGAGAATTCACTCATTATCATGAGAAAAGCATGGGGCAAACCATCCCCATGATTCAACTGTCTCCCCATGGGTATGTCTCACATGTGTAGATATTGTGGGATTATGATTCAAGACAAGAACTGGGTGGAGACAGAGAGTCAAAACATATCATTCTGTTCCTGGCCCCTCCCAATCTCATGTTTTCACATTTCAAAACACAATTATGCCATCCCAACAGTCTCGCAAAGTCTTAAGTCATTCTGGGCTTAACCTAAATTCCAAGTCAAAAGTCTCATCTGAGACCTAGAAAAGTCCCTTCCACTTATGAGCTTGTGAAATAAAAAGCAAGTTAGTTACTTCTTAAATACAATGAGGGTATAGGTATTGGGTAAATATACCCATTCTAGAGCAGAGAAAATGGCCCACACAAAGGGGCTCTAGGTCCCATGCAAGTTCGAAATCCAATAGGGCAGTCATGAAACCACATAGTTACAACACGATCTCCTTCAATTCCATGTCTCCCATCCAGGTCACCCTGATGCAAGTGGTGGGATGGCTTTGGACAGCTCTGTCCCCGTGGCTTTGTAAGGTACAGCCCTACTCCTAACTGCCTCCCCAGCTGGCACTGAATATCTGCAGCATTTCAAGGTGCATGGTGCAAGCTGTCAGTGATCTGTCATTCTGGGGTATGTAGGACAGTAGTTCTCTTCTCACAGCTCCACTAGGCAATGCCCCAGTGGGGACTCTGTGTGAGTTCTCACCCCACATTTCCCTTCTTCACTGCGCTAGTAGAGGTTCTCCATGAAGTCTTTACCCCTGCAGCAAACTTTTGCCTGGACATCTAGGTGTTCCCATACATCCTCAAATCTAGGTGGAGGTTCAAAACGTCAATTTTTGACTTCTGTACACCTGCAGGACCAACGCAATATAGAAGCTGCCAAGGCTTGGGGTTTGCACTCTTGGAAGCAATGGCTTGAGCTGTACCTTGGCGCCTTTTAGCGACAGATAATCTGAAGCAGCTGCACCACAGGGCACCAGGTCCTGAGGCTACACAGAGCAGAGGGGCCCTGAGCCTCGCCCAAGAAATTATCATTCCATCCTAGGCTTCTGAGTCTGTAATGGGAGGGGCCGCCATGAAGATCTCTGACTTGCCCTAGAGACATTTTTCCCATTTTCTTGCTGATTAGCATTTGATTCCATGTTAATTATGCAAATTTCTGCAGGCAGCTTGAATTTCTGTCCAGAATATGGGTTTTTCTTTCCTCTTGCATTGTCAGGCTGCAAATTTTCCAAACTTTTTTTCTCTGTTACTTCTTGAATACTTGGTTGCTTAGAAATTTCTTCCACCAGATACCCTAGTTTCTCAAGTTCAAAGTTCCACGTATCTCTAGGGCAGCTGCAAAAACTATTAGTCTCTTTACTATAAAGCATAGCAAGAGTGACCTTGACTCCAGTTCCCAACAAGTTCCTTAGCTCCTTCTGAGACTGCCTCAGCCTGGACTTCACTGTTTTTATCACCATCAGCATTTTTGTGAAAGCCATTCTACAATTCTCTAGGAAGTTTCAAACTTTCTCACATCTTTCTGTCTTCTGAGCCCTCCAAATCTCTAGGAAGTTCCAAACTTTCCCACATTTTCCTGCCTTCTTCTGAGCCCTCCAAACTGTTCCAACCACTGCATGTTATCCAGTTTCAAAGTTGCTTCCACATTTTGGGGTATCCTTATAGCAGCACCCCACTCTCTACAGTACCAGTTTACTGTGTTAGTCCATTCTCCTGTTGCTCAAGACTGGGCAATTTATAAAGGAAAGAGGTTTAATTAACTCAAAGTGTCACATGGCTTGGGAGGCCTAGGGAAACTTAAAATCATGGCAGATGGCATGTCTTCACAGGGCAGCAGGACAGAGAATGCCTGTTGAGCAAAGGAGGAAGCCCCTTATAAAATCATCAGATCTTGTGAGAACTCATTCACTATCACAAGAACAGCATGGGGGAAAACACCCCCATGATTCAATTCTCTTCTACTGGGTCCCTCCCACAACACATGGGGAATATGGGATTACAATTCAAGATAACATTTGGGTGGGAAATAGAGACAAACCATAACAGCTATGTATGTGTGTGTATGTGTGTGTGTTTGTGTGTGCACATATGTACATGCACATAAGCATACACCTATGCACAATAACATCCTTCAGTATTTCAAATATTCATTTTCTTTCAGAGAAGCTATAAAAATGTGCTTTACGTCTTCCAGGAGATATAACATTTTCTAATGCATGGGTAGTTTTTAAGAAATAGTGAACAATTATTTTAATGGCCCGTCCCATGAAGTAATATAAATACCACTTCATTAGCTTCAGAAGATATTCCCATGCCCTTACCTCTATAATTGAAACTGCCATATTATAGTGCTGCATGACATCAATGCAATACAACATGTAATGTTACACTTGGGCAAGCCCAGTCCTCACAGACTTTGCTTCTAGTTAGATCAATACTTAAGAGCCATTTCAAGAAAGCAGTTGGTAAGACTCAAAGCAATAAAAGCTATTACAATTAGATTTAAAAGCAGCAAAGGGCTATCTATTTATATATTATATATCAATGTTGTAGCTATAAAAAGCTATGCAGTAAATATCAAAACACTTCAAAATACTCTTTATACTTTTCTTTTGAAGTATTATTAATTATTCAAATTAAATAGCATACAAAATACTGAAAATATTTTGCAAAATCATGTAAAATAGTGCACCTTTCTTGACGCACTGCCCCATTTTTCTTTAGTCATCTTAATATCCTATTTCTCATTAGTCATCACACGTACTAGATTTCTATTATTCTCCATAACTATGGGACATCAAAATTTTCCATGAGATTCTGCAAAATATTAGGAAATATCTATCCCAGTCCTGTTGAGTGTAACTTTCACTTATAATGAAAATGTCCTGTATCTTCACTTCCCAGTTGGCAGCTACTCGTCACATGTGGCTATTGAGTAATTGTACATTAAGTACATTAGAGTGACTTGGGGGTGCCTGAATTTTTAATTTAATTTAATTTTAATTAATTTAAATTTAAATAGCTATATATGGCTAGTAGCTACCATTATGTACACTGGAGGCATATGGCAATGATATTTAAGCCCACCATCTAATTTAAAGACTTGTTAACATCATGGAGAAAGGTGAAAACCAATAAAAAAAAAAAAAGACTTGTGTGATATCTACTCATATTCACTTCTTCCATGAATACAAAGCTTGACACACAAAGCTGGGAGGGAATTTCCACTTTAGTGCTCTGGGATGTGTGGACAGACATTTCTCATATTTTGTAAAATGTCAAAAAGTAAACTACCTTCAAACCATATTTTTGGAAATAAAACTATGTTATACCCCTAGCCCATGCCACATTATGTTGTCTATTTATCACAGCATCACAAATTGAATATAACTAAAGAGGATACTTGATTCAGTGCTAGTTAAGAAAATATGAGACTATGATCCAGGTGATATCTGGCAGTGCCACGAGCCCCAAATACTGGACTGCATCTAAACGATACAGGTGGTAGTGAGGAGTGTAAACCATCAACAGCTTTTGAACCACGGTGAGTACTATACTTTACAAAGCACGTGCTTGTCCTAAGAGTAAGGGTTTAACTCAAGGAAAGACTACTTCCTTTCCAGAAAACATTCTATTTCACTTGGCTCATCACAGTCTCTGTACAATGGTTGTCATTTTATTTCCTTCTCTCTTCTTGCAATACACACTTATCTAATATGACTGACAGAGCCTATTACTTTCTAAATCCATAATCCAATATCTCTAAATACAATGACCTCTAATGGAATAGTGGAGTATTTGAAGCTTCAAAAGCCAACATAGTAAGTTGACTGTGATGGTTTCCTGTGGCCTTGGGAAAAAAATCAATATCTCAATGCAGCTAATATAATGAAGACATTTTTTGCTGGTAAGGCTGAAAAGTGTAGAAGTTTGAGATTCCCACTTAAAAGTCCTTAAAAGAGAAGGAATTCTGATACAGTTAGTGTGGCTCCAAAGATTCCTAGCACATGCTTACTTAGCAGGCTTCTCAGCACAATTAGTATGTTTAAAAAAAAAAAAAAATTAAATGTATTTAATTACTTGTTCGTAATAAGCTGTATTACAGTGTTTCACATCTATGTACTTTCTCTAGCTTCTTATAACTACAGGTTCTTTTTATAACAATTTTTTTTTCTCAAAGGAAAACACAGGATGCAAACCTTTCACTGTACTTGTTGGAGGCAGATAGCAACATGTAAGCATTTCTCTTTGTCTAAACAGTGAGTGTCGTTCTCTTAAGGTTGATAAGGAGAGTCGTAAGGGAGGGGAACACTACACACTGGGGTCAGTTGGGGGGAAATAGGGGAGGGACGGTGGGGGATGAGGAGTTGGGGAGAGATAGCAAGGGGAGAGATGCCAGATGTAGGTGATGGGGAGGAAGGCAGCAAATCACACTGCCACGTGTGTACCTATGCAACAATCTTGCATGTTCTTCACATGTACCCCCAAACCTAAAATGCAATAAATTAAATAAATAGGAAAAAAAAAGGGATACCTAAGAGGCAGAAATCAGGTGCAAAGAGGCAGCTACAGGAGTGGTATCTCAGAATATGAAAAAGCACAGGGAAAGATGAAGACTAGCTTCACAAAGGGAGGGGAAGGGCTTGAGAAAAAGCGGAATGTGTGGGAATATAAGAATTTTTTCATGATCTGCCTGTCTGTCTCTCCTACCAGAACATGAACTCTTAGAAAGTATGAGCTGCATTAGCTGCGTGGGCTGGATGGTTTTGCGTTTGTTTGTTTTTGGTATTGTTGTTGTCGTTTTTGGTAATGCATCCTTGCTGCTCTACAGTCCTCCCATGCAGCACCTTGCACTCTGCTTGATGCTGGTGCTGTTGAGAAGATGTGAGACAAGAGGACGAGTGAATGAATGAATGAATACAAAGAGGTAGGTAGGGAGGAAGAAAGGAAGGAAGGAAAGAAAGGAGGGAAGGTGAGAGGGAGAAAAGAAACAAGATTGGAAGAAACCGTAAAAATCACCTAGTATAGGCCAAAACTGGTGCTTTGATTCTGTGTGAAAGCAAAGGGGCAGCTTGCCTATTGTTACTTCTTGGCCTGGATTGCCTATTAGTATGCCGCAACACACAAGATGCTCAGGTTGGAGAGGTGAGCCCAGTTGTGTGGCGTGGCTCATGACTCAATCTGTATTTATTTACTTTTTTTTAAGATGGAGTCTCGCTCTGTCACCAGACTGGAGTGCAGTGGCATGATCTCAGCTCACTGCAACCTCTGCCTCCCTGGTTCAAGCGATTCTTCTGCCTCAGCCTCCCGAGTAGCTGGGATTACAGGCACCTGCCACCACGCCCAGCTAATTTTTCTATTTTTAGTAGAGACGGGATTTCATCATGTTGGCCAGGATGGCCTCCATCTCCTGGCCTATGGATCCACCCACCAGGCCTCATCACTCAATTTATGAGTTCTGGTTACTTTGCAATGGCAAAGTCAGATGCAAATAAGAAGAAATAAAATGCTTCAACACAATTTACTGTTTCCTACACCAAGTTAAATGACATTTTAAAAGTTATCTCTTTCTAACTCTCATCTATACCCACCCTCCTCCTCTCCTTTAAAAAAAACCAAATGACAACGACAACAAACGTTTTTGTGTTTTGCTTGAACACCTCCCCTGAGAGGGGTACTCTACCTCCTGAGGGCACCCAGTTGATTTTAAGACAGCTCTTGTAGTAGAAGTGCTAAATCACACTACCTCTATCAGAAATTCTATCTTTTAATGTTAGCACTTTCCTCTAGAAACACACAGTTTAGCCTGCCTTTCACATGAAGGCTGTTATCCGTCAATATTCAGGTGGGAAACACACTCTAAAGATTTAAATATGCCAGGTATGGTGGCTCACGCCTGTAATCCCAGCACTTTGGGAGGCCAAAGTAGGCAGATCACCTGAAGTCAGGAGTTTGAGATCAGCCTGACCAACATGGAGAAACCTCATCTCTACTAAAAATACAAAATTAGCTGGGCATGGTAGTGTATACCTGTAATCCCAGCTACTCAGGAGGCTGAGGCAGGAGAATTGCTTGAACCCAGAAGGTGGAGGTTGCAGTGAGCCGAAATCATGCCATTGCACCCCAGCCTGAGCAACAAGAGCGAAACTCCATCTCAAAAGAAAAAAAAAAAAAAGATTTAAATAAAGTGACTATGTACAAGGGCATGGATGGAAAGAAAGCTGAAGAAACCTGGGCTAGCAGGTTGTTGAGAGGGCAAGAGGGCAAATTCCAGGAAGAAATCAGGTTTAAGAGAAGGAAGTCGAACAGGAGCTACGATCTTCAGGAGAAGAACACAGCCACTGTCAAGTCAAAGCCTAGCCGGAAGGTCATAGGGAAATAAATATTCTGACTTTCCTCTCTTCCCCTCTAGCTGTATATCTTATTGGTGGTTTTTATTGGATAAACCCAATCAGAAGCCAGAAAGCAAGGGAGTGGACAAGGGTAGAAAAGGCATCCTAAAGGGCAAACAAAACTTAGCATGTTTGAAGGCAGAATTTGTGTTCTCCCAGAGGCACCATCCTGAACTTCTTGATTCAGTCTTCACCAGATCTTTAGAAGTTTATTCAACATTCAGATTCCTATTCTTGACCCTACATGGTCATACAAGTGCAATGTAGCTGGAACTGTCATCTCTTTCAGTCGAAGTTACATACTTTTGGAGTGATATAGCCAAAGAAGTATTTAATTAACTGTTTTAGTGGCTAAACAGTATAGTGACCCCTTATGATTTTTGTCATCCTAAAACTTCTTCCTCACAACTCTAACATCAATACTAACCTGTGTCTCCCACATTCTTTAGGTGTATGGTTTGCTTTTTGGACCCAAGGACAAGATTGAGCATTTATTGTTCTCATATTTCATTTTAACTATCCATCTCTAGCCTGCTGCAACATGTTTGCATTTTATTAATTACCTTTATTAATTAAAGAAAATTTAGATAGCATGTGGTATAACACCAACATTTTATTTAAGGGCAAACTGGAACCCCAAATATGAGAGGCTTTGGCAAGTAAACATCACAGTAGGAGCAAGGCCTATTAGCTTATAATATAGACAGAGTTTTGATCTGAAGTCATTAGACATTTTGACCTTCTTGTACATTTGGTTTCCTCAGGCATATAACAAGGTAAACTCTTATTTATTCTGTGATATTATTTTTTTGGAAGGCATACTTGTCTGCTGTCAGTTTGATAACTCTGTTCTCTCAAGCTTAATTTCAAATACTGTGGCTAAATGTAGCAGATAATATCTTGTATCCAGAGGACTTGTTGATTCATTCTCTAAAAGTAAAAGTCAAAATATTGGATGAAGAAGCCTGAATATATCCTCTCAGACTCTAGAAGCAATATTGCTAAATTACAGTTCAATATGTAATATTATTAAGAGTCAAAAGTATATTGTTAGATGTTTCCAAGAATATTTATCCTCCAATTGTACAAAAGCTCCGTAAAACACAACTTAAGTAAGGCAAAAGTCAAACGAATTGGCTCCCCCCAGCACCAAATATCACTTTTGTCTTAACCACCTATGTATTTCAAAATGCAGAAATTTTATGCCAAGCAAATTAAAAAAAAAAAAACAACCCTAAAAAACAATGCAAACAACAACATAACAAACGGTGGGGCCTAACTCCTTATTTCCCCACTGAGCACCTTTTCTGATGTCTACCTTAACATTAAAACCTTAGCTTTTACTAATACTTAACACAGAAAATGACAAAGAATATTATAGAAATTGCCCAATTTATTATTTAACTGGACACGAAATTCCCTTTCGAGCTCTGGCTAAAAGTAGTAACCAGGGCTGAATTACAGAAATTCTAGTATGTAAGTGAAAAGGGTGTATGTACACAATAGCTAGAAAGACAAAGAGTTTATCTTATTTGTTCAGTCACTTAACTTCAATGTTTGTGACTAAATCAGATAAGCAGACAACCAGAATATTGTTCAGATTTGCAGGAAAAAGCAATCATGAAATCAATTCTCTATTGGGGCAAAATTAGTCTTATTTAGTCCTATAATTTCATTTCTTCCAACTGCGCCACAAATCATCCAAGACAAGAATTCAAAGAGGTTGAAACAAGCCAATGATTCTCCAGAATTATCAAAGCCACAGTTTGTATGTGGCAAATACCACTTCCACATAAAAAAGTTTGCTAATCAATAAAAAGGAAGCCTATCTTTCACGTGGGTCTGGAAATTCTAGGTAAGACCAGCAAGCCATTTTATAAGTGTCTGGCTGTTTAAGGTTACCCTGCCTTGAAGTGATAAATCCAGATGCTTAGATGTATGGCAGGAGAGGAGAAGATTTCCAAAATTATTCTGTTCATTTCAGTTTATTTTAATTTGTTTGAATAGTAAATATCTATATGACTAATGTTAGCCTGTGTCGTATCAGGTTTCTGACCAATTAATTTGTTAATATGCCACAGCAGACTTCACTTTAGCAGTTGTGAGGATCAGAGAAATTATACCACTTCCTTGCACCATTTTCCCTGAGGAAATTTTAGCAGGTACAAACTCATTGTCAGATGCTTCTAGAGGAGTCACTTATTTTAGGTCCTCCTATGAGGAAGGCTTGGAAGGTAATCAGCTTGTTGACAAAAGCACAGCCAAATTACACAATACATCTTATCTGAAACATTCTCTCATGTTACTTAGAATGACCTTAACCCACTTAGATAAAATTCCATAACTTTGGATAAAGACAAACCCTGGTGGCTTATGAAATATAAGTATATATACAAACACTATAGACTGTGTGCTCTCTGTTGACTTCTAGGTCCTGATTTTTTATTTCATGGAGAGACTTAAGATTCATGGTGGACTACTGTAGTTGGATGGATAATGGCTGCCCAAAAAAATCAGGTTGTAATCCTTGGACCATGTAAATGTTTCCTTATAAGGCAAAGCTTCTTTGAAGATGTGATTAAGTTAAAGATCCTGAGATGGTCTGATTATCCTGGATTATTCAAGTGGAACTTAAATGGAATTACTTGTAACATTTAAAAAAAAAAAAGCAGAAGGGGATTTAACAAATGCACAGACAGGAAGGCAATGTGAAGATGAAACAGATATTTCAAGATATTGACATTGAAGATTGGAGTAGTGTGACCACAACTCATGGACTGTTGTCAGCCGCTAGAGATTGAAAGAGACAGGGAATGGGTTATCTCCTAGAGCCTGCAGAGGTAGTTTGGTCTTGACAACACCTTGATTTTGGTCCAGTGACAATGATTTAAGTCTTCTGTGAGATAATACCTTCTGCTGTTTTAAGCTTCGAGTTTGTGGTAATTTGTTAAAGCAGCCATAGGAAACTAATACAATTCTAGTAAAAATATTAAAGATCACCTAATTCAATGCTCACATTTAACATGCAGAAAACCAAGTTAAAAGTTATTTGTGTTTTTGAACAAAGAAAAGTTTTTGACTCTTACCCTCTCAAGTTGTAGTAGTTAATATTCACCAACTAGATCCAGAGTGTGATATTTACAGGACTACGGGTGGTCACAAATCGGCCCAAGAAGTACAAAGAATTAAATTATTGCATTTGAGCTCCAAAATAACCTGGAAACCATAGCAATGAAGATAAAGTAGACCCTCATTGTTTGTGGACTCCATTGTGTTTGCAAATTTGCCTACTTGTTAAAATTTATCTGTAACCCCAAAATCAATATTTGGAGAGTTTTTCCTGTCATTAATGTACATGCATAGAGTGATTAAAAATTTGTCTCTTGGCTCTCATGTTCAGAGGTGACAACAAACAAGGTTATGTACTGTATCCTTGTTTAAGCTTTCATGCTAAGGTAACCAGGGGATGGAACAGTGGATGCAACAGTAAAGGGCAGTGGACAGTGCAGTGTGATACAAGAAACTCCAGCCCTGGGGTCAGTTAGGAAAGGCTTAAACTCCAGCCCTGGCTTTGCTTAGTGAGTTGGCCTCCAGTGAGTCACTTATCACTTCTGAACCTCATTTGTTCTCTTTAGTAAGTTACTGTAGAGAAAATGAAGCAAACCAGGATGAGTTGACTTTAGGATTTAAGATTATAATCTACGTGAGACATAGGTGTGTGTATGTGTATGTGCATGTGTATGTGTATATCTATCTTACTATTTCCCATAAGAGCAGAGGCTCAATATTCACTAAGTCAGTGTTTGTAGGAGTAAACCATAGAGGAAGGTTTTTGTAGGGCGAAATCATAGAGTGGGAAAAAATGTGCTATGTCAAAAAAACAAAAAACAAAAAGGCAAACAGATGACATGAGGTTCTTCTCTGATATCAGAATCAATGTAAGACACACAACTATAATGAATGGCACCCACAGAGGGAAAACAAGGGAGGAGGGAAAAGAAGAAAACATTTTATTCATTATTTGCTTGGATATGCAGAGCAAGATGGTGGAATAGAAGCCTCCACCTATCATTCCCCGAAACTCTCCCGTAGCCTCAGCAGTAGCCATGTGATGCAGAGAGCTGCTCTGGGCACTGTGGGAGGGAGGAAACAGCAATTGTGAGGCATTGAACTTAGTGCTGTCCTGTTAGAGCTGAAAGAAAAACAGGACCAAACTCAGCTAATGCTCACCCTCAGAAGGAACATTTAAACCAGCCCTAGCCAGAATGGAATCACTGATCCCAGTGGCCAGATCTTGAGTTCCCACAAGCCTCTCTATTGAGAGCCAAAGTGCTCTGTCTCTTAAGTAAATGTAAAAGACAGCCTACACCATAAGAACTGCAACTCTTAGGTGCGTCCTAGCGCTAAACGAGGCCCAAAGACAATGGACTTGATGGGGGCTGGAGGGTGTGCGTAGGACCTATTGAGATACCAGCTGGTGCAGCTATGGAAGTGCTGGCATCACCCTCCCCTAACACCAGACTGCACAACTTGTAGCTCCAAAAGAGACCTCTTTCTTCTGCTTAAGGAAAGAAGGAAGAGTGGGGAGGACGTTATCTTGCATCTTGGATACCAGCACAGACACAGAAAGATAGGGCACCAGTCAGAGTCATGAGGCCCCCATTCTAAACCCTAGCACTTGGTGAAATTTCTAGATACACTCTGGGCCATAATAGAACGTGCTGCTTTGAAGGAAAGGACCCAGCCATGGCAGCATTCATCACCTGCTAACTAAAGGGTCCTTGTGCAATGACACCCAGGTACTATGTCAAGGGCCTTGGATGAGCTTCAGAGACTTTCTGGCTTAGGTGAGACTCAGCACATTACCAGCTGTGATACCTACAGGGCAAAACTTCTGCTTGAGACATGCAGAGGAAAAAGTATAGGTGACTTTGTCTTGCACCTCAGGTACCAGCATGGCCACAGAGGGGTAGAGCACCAAGTAGGCTCTTGGGCCCCCCAATTCCAGGACTTGACTCTTGGGCTGCATTTCTGAACCTGCCCTGGGACAGATAGGAGACCACCCCCATGAAGTGTGATTTCTAGGCAAAGCAACATTTACCACCAGCCGATTTTCAAGAATGCTTGAAACTTAAGAGAATATCTGCATTAGTCTGTCATACTCCTCATGGCCTGGGGTGGCAGCAGCTATGGAGTGAGGTTCCTCTGCCTTTAGAAAGGAGAGCTAAGAGTGGGAAGAACTGCTTCTTGTGGCCTGGCCAGAGTACAGTAGAACACCAGAAAGACTTCTAAGGTATTTGACTTGCTTCCCTGAATCCTGGACAAAATCTCTGGACCTACATAGATGACAGGAGTTCCCACCTCCAGCCAAAGGAGGTGGTGAGTGACGATGCTACCCTGCCTGGGAAATCATGCTATTTCCACTGATCTATGCAACCCATGGATCGGGAGATTCCCCCTGTAAGCCCACACCAGGGCATCGGGTCGCAAGCACAGAGCTATGCAGATTCACAGAGGCCACATGGCTAAACAGCACCGAAGACAATGATGATCCTGGAGGTGGAGAGGCCAAAATCACTGTAGCTGCCTGCTGCCTAAGATAATCAAGCTCCCAGGGAAAGGGATAGCAGCCATCACTGAAGTTCCAGTCTGCCAATTTTCCACTGTTGGTGCCAGGGAAACTGGACAGTTTGAGTTCAGGAAAAATTCCCCACAGCACAGCACAGTGGCTGTGGCAGATTGTGGCCACACTGCCTCTTTAGGCTGAACCTTGACCCATTCTTCCTCACTGGGTGGGGCCTCCATGTAAAAATTTTAGCAACTCTAGCCCGGAATTTAGAAACAGAACACTGATTTCCCTGGGACTGAGCCCCTGGGGGCAGGGGTGGCCATTAACTCTGTGGATCGGCAGACTTAGTCTTTCCACCGCTGGCTCTGAGGAATCCAGGAAGCCTGGACCAGTGGGATTCCCCCCAGTGTAGCACACCACCTCAACCAAGGGGCAGCCAGAGTGCTTCCTTAAGTGGGTCTCAGATGTCTTGCTTCCTGACTGGGTAAGAACTCCCAACAGGGGTCATCAGGAGTGTTATACAGGAGTGTTCCTGCCAACATCAGGTTGGTGCCCCTCTGGGAAAGAGATCCCAGAAGAAGGAGCAGTCAGTCATCTTTGCTATTCTGTAGCCTCCACTGGTAACACCTCCAGGGGTGGGAGAGACCACATGAATAAGATCTGAAGTGGATCAGCAGAAAATCACATCAGCCCAACACAAAAGGGGCCTGACTGTTAAAAACAAACAAACAAACAAACAGAAAGCAACAATAATAATAGCATCAACACAAAAGTGCCCACAAAAACTCCATCCAAAGGTCAGCAACCTCAAAGATTAAAGCTAGACAAACTCACAAAGATGAGAAAGAATCAACAAAAAAAAGCCCTGAAAACTCAAGCAACCAAAGTTTCTCTTATCTTGCAAATTATAGCAACACCTGTCCAGCAAGAACACAGAACTGAGCAGAGGCTGAGATGGATGAATTGACAGAAGTAGGCTTCAGAAGGTGGCTAACAACAAATTTTGCTGAGCTAAAACAGCATGTTCTAACCCAACGCAAAGAAACTAAGAAACATGGTAAAACATTACAAGAGCTGTTAACCAGAATATCCAGTTTAGAGAGGAAAATAAATGACCTGATGGAGCTGAAAAACACAACATGAGAACTTCACAATGCAACCACAAGTATCAATAACCAAGTAGACCAGAGAAAAGATTTCAGAATCTGAAGACTATCTTGCTGAAATAAGACAGGCAGACAAGATTAGAGAAAACAGAATAAAAAGGGATGATCGAAAACTCTGAGAATAATGGGAATATGTAAAAAGACCAAACCTATGTCTAATTGGCATATCTGAAAGTAATGGGGAGAATGGAACAAAGTTGGCTTCAGGATATTATCCAGAACTTCCCCAACCTAGCAAGACAGGCCAANTGAAAGAGACAGGGAGAATGGAACCAAGTTGAAAAACATACTTGAGGATATTATCCAGTAAAACTTTCCTAACAAAACAAGACAGGCCAGCACTCAAATCTAGGAAACTCAAAGAAGCCCAGTAAGATATTCCATGAGAAGATCAACCCCAAGACACAAAATCATCAGATTTTCTAAAGTCAAAATGAAGGAAAAAATGTTAAGGACATCCAGAGAAAGGCCAGGTCACTGACAAAGGGAAGCCCATCAGACTAACAACAGACCTCTCAGCAGAAACTCTACAAGCCAAAAGAAATTGGGGGCCAATATTCAACATTAAAAAAAAAAAGATTTTCCAACCCAGAATTTCACATCCAGCCCCACTAAGTTTCATAAGTAAAGGGGAAATAAAATCCTTTTCAGACAAGAAAATGCTGAGGGAATTTGTCACCACCAGGCTTGCCTTGCAAGATCTCCTAAAAAAAGCACTAAATATGGAAAGAAAAAAACATTACCAGCCACTTCAAAAACATACTGAAGTGTAAAGACTAATGGTACCATGAAGCAACTACATCAACAAGTCTGCATAATAACCAGCTAGCATCATTAGGACAGGATCAAATTCATGAATAACAATATTAGCCTTAAATGTAAATGGGCTAAATACCTCAATTAAAAGACACAGAATGGCAAGCTTGATAGAGTCAAAACCCATCAGTGTGCTGTATTGAAGAGACATCTTACATGCAATGACACATAGGCTCAAAATAAAGGGGTAGAGGAAAATTTATCAAGCAAATGGAAAGCGGAAAAAAAACAGGGTTTGCAATCCTAGTTTCTGACAAAGCAGACTTTAAACCAACGAAGATCAAAAAAGACAAGGAAGAACATTACATAATGATAAAGGGATCAATTCAACAAGAAGAGTTAACTATTATATATATGCACGAAATACAGAGGCACCCATATTCATAAATCAAATTCTTAGAGACCTACAAAGAGACTCCTACACAATAATAGTGGGAGGCTTTAACAGCCCACTGTCAATATTAGACATATCATCAAGACAGAATATTAAGAAGGATATTTAGGACTTGAACTCAGCTCTGAATCGTGTGCACCTAATAGACACCTACAGAACTCTCCACCCCAAACAACAGAATATACATTCTTCTCATTGCAACATGCCACCTACTCTAAAATTGACCACATAATTAGAAGTAAAACAGTCCTCAGAAAATCCAAAATAACTGAAATTATAACAGTCTCAGACCAGGGTGCAATCAAATTAAAATTCAAGACTAAGAATCTAATTCAAAACCACATAACTACATGGAAATTGAACAACCTGCTCCTGAATGAAATTAATAATGAAATTAAGGCAGAAATCAAGTTCTTTGAAAGCAATGAGAACAGAGACAATGTACTAGAGTCTCTGGAATGCAGCTAAAGTAGTGTTAAGAAGGAAATTTATACACTAAATGCCCACATCAAAAATCTAGAAAGACCTCAAAGTAAAATGGTAACATCACAACTAAAAGAATTAGAGAGCCAAGAGCAAACAAATCCCACAGCTAGCAGAAGACAAGAATTAACCAAGATCAGAGTGGAACTGAAGGATATAGGGACAGAAAAAAACCTTCCAAAAAATCAATGAATTCAGAAGCTGTTTTTTTGAAAGAATTAACAGACTACTAGCTAGACTAATGAGGAAGAAAAGAGAGAATTAAATAGAGACAACAAAAATGATGAAGCAGAGATTGCCACTGACGCCACAGAAATAAAAACAACCATTAGAGAATACTATAAACACCTCTATGCAAATACACTAGAATATCTAGAAGAAATGGATACACTCCTAGACACATACACCTTCCCAAGACTGAACCACGACAAAGTTCAATTCCTGAATAAACCAGTAACAAGTTCTGAAATTGAAGCAATAATAAATAGCCTACCAACTGAAAAAAAGAAAAGCTATAAATCTGTCTGTTCCTAGGCTAAATCCTACCAGAAGTACAAACAGGAGCTGGTACCAGTTATTCTAAAACCATACCAAACAACTGAAAAGGAGGAACTCTTCCCTAACTCATTTTATGAGACCAACATCTTCCTGATACAAAAACGTGACAGAGATACAACAAAAAATGGAATTTTAGGGCAATATCCCTGATGAACATCAATGCAGAAATCCTCAATAAAATACTGGCAAACCATATCCATAGGAACTTAAACAAATTTGCAAGAAAAAAACAACCTGATTAAAAAGTGGGCAAAGGGCATGAACAGACACTGCTCCAAAGCAGATATTTATATGGTCAAGAAACATGAAAAAAAGCTCAACATCACTGATAATTAGAGAAATGCAAATCAAAATTACAATGTAATACTATCTTATGTCAGTCAGAATGGTGATTATTAGAAAGTAAAGAAGACACAGATACTGCCAAGGCTGTGGAAAAACAGGAATGCTTTTACACTTTTGATGGGAATGTAAATTAGCTCAACCATTGTGGAAGACAGTGTAGCGATTCCTCAAAGACCTAGAATCAGAGATACCATTTGACCCAGCAATCCCATTACTGGATATATACCTAAAGGAATATAAATCATTCTATTATAAGGATACAGGCATGTGTATGTTCATTGCAGCACTATTCACAATAGCAAAGACATAGAATCAATCTAAATTCCCATCAATTACCAGATTTGATAAAGAAAATGTAGTACATATACATCATGGAATACTATACAGCCATAAAAAGAAATAAGATCGTGTACTTTGCAAGGACATGGATGGAGCTAGAAGCCATTATCTTCAGCAAACAAATGCAGGAACAGAAAACCAAATACCACATGTTCTCACTTATAAGTGGAAACTAACAATGAGAACACATGGACATAGGGAGGGAAGGGTTGTGGGGAGACAGAGCTTCAGAATAAATAGCTAATGCAGGTGGAGATTAATACCTAAGTGATGGGTTGATAGGTGCAGAAAACCACCATGACACACTATCACCTATGCAGCAAACCTGCACATCCTGCACACGTATACCAGGACTTAAAATAAAATCAAATAATTCTTTTCTAAAAAAAGAGATGAATGGATGACAGAAATGTGGTACTTACACACAATGGTGTACTGCGTAGCCTTAAAAAGTTCAGATCCTGTTATATGCAACAACATGGATGGAATTGGAGAATATTATATTAAGAAAAACAAGCCAGGCACAGAAAGACAAACACTGCATTTTCTCACTTATTTGTAAGATCTAAAATCAGAACAATTGAACTCATGGACATAGAGAGAATGATGGTTACCCAAGGCTGGGAAGAGTAGGAGCGGGGTGCTGGGTAAGGAGATGGGGATGTTTAATGATCATGAAATAATAGAAAGAATGAAAAAGACCTGACATTTGATAGCCCAATAGGGTGACTAAAGTCAATAATAACTGATTTTCATATTTAAAAATAACTAAAGGATAATAACTGGATTGTTTGTAACTCAGAATAAATAATTGAAGGAATGAAAACAAACCATATTTATTCAAGAGAGGCTGAAGTATAAATCCTGTATTTACCAAAACATTTATCGAATTAGATTGAGGAAATGCACAGATACACTAAGAAAATTTTTCCGAAAGACCAAGAGTCTGAGACCGGGCACAGTGGCTCACACCTGTAATCCCAACACTTTGGGAGGTCAAGGTGGGTAGATCATGAAGTCAAGAAATCCAGACCATCCTGACTAACACAGTGAAACCCTGTCTCTACTAAAAACACAAAAATTAGCTGGGTGTGGTGGCATGCGCCTGTAGTCCCAGCTATTCAGGAGGCTGAAGTAGGAGAATCGCTTGAACCTGTAAGCCAAGGTTGTGCCACTGTACTTCCAGCCTGGATGACAGAGCAAGACTCCGTCTCAGAAAAAAAAAGAAAAAAAAAAGAGAAAATATTTTTTGTAATAATAAAAAACAGAAAATGACCTAAATGTTCACAATAAGGGATTGAAAGGAAATTATTGGAGATGGATGTCAGGAAATACTAGTCAGCTATTAAAAAATGACTAAAGTGTATGCATTTATGTATCTATATATGTATTTATATCCTGATATGTAAAGATCATCATGAAATATTATGAAGTGAAATGCAAAGTCATAAAACTGAATATGCTGCATGATCTCAATCGAAGGAAGCAAAAGAAATTCCAATCATGTGTGTGGTTGTGTGCACCAGTGACACATAAGAATCTACATATGACTAATTATGTACTTCAATTAATCTCATAATTTCATCAACTTTTAAAATCTCTACTGTTTCCAAAATATGACATAGAAATGCTGAATAGCAAGCATTTGTAAGATTAAAATCAATTTGGGGCCAAGCACGGTGGCTCACACCTGTAATCCCAGCACTTCGGGAAGCCGAGGCGGGCGGATAACCTGAGGTCAAGTGTTCGACGCCAGCCTGGCCAACATGGTAAAACCCCATCTCTACCAAAAATATGAAAATTAGTTGAGTGTGGTGGCAGGTACCTGTAATCTCAGCTACCGGGGAGGCTGAGGCAGGAGAATCATTTGAACCCAAGAGGCAGAGGTTGCAGTGAGCTGAGATTGTGCCACTGCACTCTGGCTTGGGCAACAAGAGCAAAACTCTGTCTCAAAAA
>NW_016107807.1:1105989-1119697 GCF_001604975.1 Cebus imitator | reverse complement strand
AACTTGGAAACCATTTTGCCTGTGTGGTTTTTCATGGCTGTGGCTATCAACCCCTGTGCACCTAGAATTTGGTCTCAACCTTCTTCCTATTACATGAGATATTCAGCCTTGAATTTACCCACCAGCATGCACAGAGCATGGGAATACATAACAGAAAAGCCCGTCTCAGCACCTAACAAAAGGGCATTATCTGGACTCAGGTGTCTTTTCCTCATCTTCCTCATTTCCATCTATCTTTTCATTTACTCAGTCAACACATAATTATTATGCCAGTGACCATCCTAGGAGCTTGAGCCATAAGAATGAATATAGCAGGCACAATTCCTACCTTTACAAACCTTACAGTCTAAACCAAGGTGTCGCAACTACAGCATTATTGACATTTAGGGTTGGATAATCCTTTCTTGTGGTAGGCTTTGCTGTATATTATAGTGTAGGGAAGGAAAAATACTTTTTCTCTGCCTATCTTAGATTTACTGGCAGGGGCACTGTAAATGACACTGACAAAAGACAGGTTAACAAGATGAAAACAAACAAATGTATTAACATGTGCATCAGGCACATACACGGGAGCATTCAGAGATGGGCAACTCAAAAGAGTGGTTAGGAGTTGGGTTTTGATAGCATCATAACAAAAGAATCTACTTCAGCACATTAACTTGTGCTGAAGTAGATTAGTTTCTCTCATCTCTCAAGCTATCCCCCTTGGTTTTTCTTTCCCTTACTCGCCAGTTGGATGTAAAACATCCAGGGGAGAATTTCAAAGCCCTGGAAGATGGTGTGAACATTTGGTGAAATGACTTCCCATCAAGTTCCTCAATGATTGCAGGAAGTACAAGTGTCCTGTTGACCCAATTAGACTATGAAAAGGATGGGAAATTAACTCTTGCTATGTTAAGCCATATGTTCTGAAGACAGCTGTTGACTAAGCCTAATTACTGCATAACTCTACATAACTATTGTCTTGTCTACACTTTTAAGTGAATAACATCTACCATACAGGAATATTGGGGAAAACATGTCACATATCCATCACATTGTCGATCAAATGTAAGCATTCAAAAAAGATAGTGATCCTCACCTTCAATTATTCACACCGGTTTATTGCAACTTCTGAACTTTTAATTTCCTTTTTGCTTTTTGACAATAATGTCTTTATGTGGTATAAATGTTAACCACTTAGAGTGAATCTGAATTGTTTTAAATTGGCCTTCTGGTTTATGGTTGAATCATAACAGACTTAACAAACACTTGAACACCAAAATTCATAGCAATATTATTTCACAGTAGCCACGACTACTTAAGAGCCAGAACTATCTTACTTTTTTGTCTCTAAAAATGGTCTAACACAGTTCCCTATACATAGTTCACACTTCTTAAATATTTTAAATAAAAAATTTTAAACCCAACAAGAAAAAAGAAACCAGTTTTTAAATAGGTAAGGAGCTTATATTAGCTCTTCTCATGAAGAAGCCATTTTAAGCACTAAACAACTTCACCAATGCCTCAATTTCTGCTGATCTCAGAAACTGCAAACAGTATTCTTATGTGGAAGAAAAAAAAGATGCCATTTAATCTGGTGACTGTAAGAAAGTCTTTTCCTTCTCTGCATTGATTTAAATGTAAACTGTTTCTATTTTGAAAAAAAAATTACAGCTATTCATGTTTACCATCACAGAACTGAATCACAGAGTGTAGGCTGGAACCAACTAGGGTTTCATATCTGCAGCTAGAAAAGGGATTGAGGCCTGGTTTGAGGTCCTGTGTTCTATTTATAATAGCTCTATTTTCTTCTTAAATGTCTCAGCAAAGATATATTCTGATAAAACAGCTGCAGTTTCTATAAAATCCATCGGCATAAAAGACACACTCAGGTAACCCATTCATTATTCTAGAACAGCATTGGTAGCTTTGACAAAATAATTATATAGAGAATCAGATTGTTTAAAATTCCATTGATATTCCACATATTTAGATAAATGATGAATCAGAAAATGAACTGGTACATATGGTTCTGTGCTACCAACTAATTATTTATTGGATGACTGTTATGTGCAAAGTGTCTAACATATACTGCTAAACAAAAGCATGAGAATGGGATAAACAAGTTACAGCTCTCTTCTGATCTCCTCAAAAATTTCTGCAAGCTTCCAACTGCTTACTAAAGTAGTTAGAAATCCATTATTCTGACATTCAAGGCCCTCTACAGGAAAGCTTTATTCAACCTTGGTGAGCAAACTGAACTAGCTGATGGTGCACAAAAATTTTCTGCATTTATTTTTTTTTAATTATGCCATATCTTCTACCTGAATGTTCTCCTAGTCCTGTGAATGTCTGTTGAAATTCAGTCCATCCTTTGAAGCTCATTTCCAGTGCAACTGATTTCATGCAGGATTATTTGATTATTTCTCAAAACACTTTAAAAATATGCCATGTCCCCTTCTTGTCCCCTTTGCTAGTGCCTCTTTGGAACCCTCTCATCTTTATCAATTCATCTTTTGTCTATTGTCTTAAGTGCACCAGTATCACAACTACTTACATGTAAGTAGTCGTTACCTTACTTAAGTCATTGTTACTTAAGAGCCAGAACTATCTCATTTTTTATCCCTCAAAATGGTCTAACACAGTTCCCTATTCATAGTTCACACTTCTTAAGTATTTTAAGTAAAAAATTGAAAACTTAACAACAACAGCAAAAAAAAAAAAAACAAAAAACAGTTTTTAAATAGGTAAGGAGCTTGTATTAGTCTCGTCTCATGCTGCTAAAAAAGACACACCTGAGACTGGGTCATTTATAAAGGAAAAGAAGTTTAATGGACTCACAGTTTCACACGGCTGGTGAGGCCTCACGATCACGGTGGAAGGTGAAGGAGGAACAAAGGCACACCTCATATTGGAGCAGGCAAGAGAGTGTGCACAGGAAACTGCCCTTTATAAAACCATCGGATCTTGTGAGACTTAGTCACTATCACGAGAACAGCATGGGCTAACCCTACCCCCATGATTTAATTACCTTCAGCCGGTTCCCTCCCAGGACACGTGGGGATTATGGTAACTACAATTCAAGATGTGATTTGGCTGTGGGCACAGCCAAACCAAATTAGGGCTTGAATAGACATTTCTCCAGAGAAAATATACAAATGGCTAATAAGCACACAAAAAATTTCAATATCACTAATGATTTTGGAAATGTAAGTAAAAACCATCATAAAATACCATTTCACACTCATTAGGATGGCTATTATTAAAAGAAAAGTAAACAAAATAGGTGTTATCCATCATGTGAAAACATTGGAACCCTTGTGAATTGCTGGTGACAAAGGAAAACAGTGCAGCTATTGTGGAAAACAGTATGGAAGTGTTTTAAAAAGTTAAACATAGAATTATATGATCTGGCAATTATATGATCTAGCAATTCCATGGGTAGGCCTACACCCAAAATAATTGAAAGCAGGGACTTAACAGACACTTGAACACCAATATTCATAGCAATATTATTCACAATAGCCAGAAAGTGGAAGCAACTCACATGTCCATAAACAGATGAACAAATGAACAAAATGTAGTACATACATACAATAGAATATTATTCAGCTTTAAAAAGAAAATAGATTCTGATACATGCTAAAACATGGATGAACCTTGAAAACATTTTCCAAGTGAACTAAGCTACACACAAAAACAAATATTGAAATATTAATTCACTTATGTGAGGTACATAGAATAGGCAAATTTAAAGAGAAAGAAAGTAGAATAGAGGTTACAAGGGGTGGGAGTAAGGGTTAATAGGGCATTACCGCTCAGTGGCTACATAGCTTCTGTTTGGGATAACATAAATGTCCGGAAGTGGAGAGTGGGGATGGTTGTACAACATTCTGAATGTACTTAATGCAACTGAATTGTCCACTTTAAAATGGCTCGAAGTTAAGTTTTATGTATGTTTTACCATAATATTTTTTTTAAATTAAAAATTAGTTGCAGAGCTAGGATTTGGACTCATAGAAGTAAGACTAGTGATATATGTAGAAAGAAATACAAAGAACATGAGAGTCCAACAGAGGTGAGTTCAAATTTTGTGTGTCCTTAGGGCAGTTATTAACCTCTCCAACTCCCCGCTTCTTTATCTGGAAAAGGAAGATAATAAAAGCACTTGTGACATTAAGTTATCTTAAGGAACTATATGACATAATTTACGGAAAGCACTTAACAAAGTGTCCACTGCACAATAATCTCACTAGAAGTACACTACTAGTGAGATTATTCTTAAAGCCAATAAATAGTAATTGATTATCTCTTATGAACGTAAGACTAAAGGCTAAGCTAATAAGTTTGTCATTTACTTTGATAGTAAGGTAGATGACATTTTTGAGCAAGGGAAGCTTTTGTGACAGGCAGGTTTCCAGTGTTGAACTCTGGAGCCAGTACAGAAAAGAAACAGAAGATTTTGGTTTAAAACAATTGGTTAAAATGGCAGACAAGCTGAAACAGTGAAGTAACAGAAAACGAATGTTTTCAGGAAATATTTGGTTTAGTATTTAACAAGTCTGGTCTGCTTATCTTATTCACCACAACTGGCCAATGTAAGGGAGTGGAACATCCAATTAAAAGACATGGTAAAAGACACAAAATATCCACTTATAATGATTAACAAATAGGGAATTATCTATTTCTCATCACTTTATTTCACATTTTGACTTGAACACTAAATCAACCTCTAAAATTGTTATGCTTGTTTTAAACTGTCCAAACACCAAAACCAATCATCTACTCTTCCTGCTATAAGATTTCTTTTTTTTTTCTTGCTTTCCTATGAAGAAGAAAATAAGTACAAATTAAAAATAAATTTACAATGGTTAAAAACACTAGGTAAAATAAGCCTTGCTGGTTAAAAAATGAATTAAAATGTAAAAAACAAAATTCTATAGCAAATGGAAAAAACTGGGAATATAAAACGTGCTCTAAAATCACCTTGAGATGAACCAAAGCCGTTAAGTGAACTAGTGGCTGGTAACATTACTTTTGATTATTTTACTTCCTGACAATTTATTTACAGCCAGAGGCAACATTTTAAAATTCAAGCAACATAAAAAAACATGCAGAGACAATATAATTGGCTAAAATGAATCACTTTTTCTAATTAAAAAATGAATAAAATTACTAATTAAAAACTTAACAACTGTGCAACTTTACAATCATTTACAGAAATCACCAAAAATGTTTTATAAGAATAACAAATGACAAGAAATGAATAGAAGTCAATAAAACATTACAAAATTGCTTTCAGGTGCATGAAATTTTGTTTGCTAGATTTATGTGTGTGAGAGTGTGTATGTATATCTGTGTGTGTACAATTGTACCGTTACAGAAATGTTCAGTTTCAAAGTATATTTTGCCTTTTCACATTTGAGTTTGATCAATTTCATTTTTTGCCTTTATTTATTATACTTTAAGTTGTGTGGTACATGTGCAGATCATGCAGTTTTGTTTCATAGGTATACATATGCCATGGTAGTGGTTTGCTGCATCCATTTTCCCATCATCTACATTAGGTATTTCTCCTAATGCTATGCCTCTCCAATCCCCCCTACCCCATGCTATTCCTCCCCTAGCCCCCCAACCCCCAGTCTCCAGTGTGTAATGTTCCCCTCCCTGTGTCCATGTGTTCTCATTGTTCAACACCCACTTAAAAGAGAGAAGATTCAAGTAGATGCAATAACAAAATGATAAAGGGGATACCACCACCAATCCCATAGAAATACAAACTACCATCAAAGATGACTACAAACACCTCTATGCAAATAAGCCAGTAAATCTAGAAGAAATTGGTAAATTCCTGGACAATTACACCCTCCCAAGACTAAACTAGGAAGAAGTTGAATTCCTTAATAGACCAATAACAAGGTCTGAAGTTGAGGCAGCAGTTAATAGCCTACAAATCAAGAAGTCCAGGACCAGACAGGTTCACACCTGAATTCTATCAGAGGTACAAAGAGGAGCTGGTATCATTCCTCCTGAAACTATTCAAAACATTACAAAAAGAGGGAATCCTCCCTAATTCATTTTTTGAGACCAACATCATCCTGATACCAAAACCCACAGAGATGCAACTAAAAAAGAAAATTTCAGGCCAATATCCGTGATCAATATTGATGCAAAAATCTTTAATAAAATACTGGCAAACCAAATCCAACAGCACATCAAAAAGCTTATCCATCATGATCAAGTTGGCTTCATCCCAGGGATGCAGGGCTGGTTCAACGTTCTCAAACCTACAAATGTAATCCACTACGTAAACAGAATTAAAGACAAAAACCACATGATTATCTCAATAGAGGCATTCCTATACACCAATAATAGACAAACAGAGAGTCAAATCATAGTGAACTCCCATTCATAATTACTACAAAGATAATAAAATACCTAAGAATACAACTAACAAGGGATGTGAAGAACCCCTTCAAGGAGAACTACAAACCACTGCTCAAGGAAATAAGAGAGGACACAAACAGATGGAAAAGTATCCCATGCTCATGGTTAGGAAGAATCAATGTTATAAAAATGGCCATATTGCCGAAAGTAATTTATAGATTCAGTGCTATCCCCATCAAGCTACGATGACTTTCTTCACAGAATTGGAGAAAAACACCTTAAACTTCATATGAAATTTAAAAAAAGCTCACGTGGCCAAGACAATCCTAAGGAAAAAAAAAAAAAGCTGGAAGCATCACACTACCTGACTTCAAACTATATTCCAAGGCTATTATAATCAAAACACCATGGTATTGGTACCAAAACAGACATACAGACCAACGAAACAAAACAGATGCCTCAGAAGGAACACCACACAACTACAACCATCTCCTCTTTGACAAACCTGTAAAAAACAAGCAACGGGGAAAGGATTCCCTATTTAATAAATGATGTTGGAAAAACTGGCTAGCCATATGCAGAAAGCTGAAACTGGATCCCTTCCTTACACCTTATACAAAAGTTAACTCTTGATGAATTAAAGATTTAAACATAAGACCTAACACCGTAAAAACTCTAGAAGAAAACCTAGGCAATACCATCCAGGACATAGGCATAGGCAAGGACTTCATGACTAAAATACCAAAAGCAATGGCAACAAAAGCCAAAATAGACAACTGGGACCTAATTAAACTTAAGAGCTTCTGCAGAGCAAAAGAAACTACCAATAGAGTGAACTGAAAACCAACAGAATGGGAAAAAATTTTGCAATCCACCCATCAGACAAAGTGTTAATATTCAGAATCTACCAAGAACTTAAACAAATTTACAAGAAAAAAACAACCCCATCAAAAAGTGGGCAAAGGATATGAACAGACACTTTTCAAAAGAAGACATTTATGCAGCCAACAAACGTATGAAAAAATGCTCATCATCACTAGTCATTAGAGAAATGCAAACCAAAACCACACTGAGATACCACCTCATGCCAGTTAGAATGGCTATCATTCCAAAATCAGGAGATGATGGAGAGGATGTGGAAAAATAGGAACACTTTTACACTGTTGGTGGAAGTGTAAATTAATTCAACCATTTTGGAAGACAGTGCAGCGATTCTTCAAGGATCTAGAAATAGAAATACCATTTGACCCAGCAATCCCATTCCTGGGTATATACCCAAAGGATTATAAATCATTCCATTATAAAGACGCATGCACATGTATGTTTACTGTGGCACTGTTCACAATAGCAAAGACTTGGAACCAACCCAAATGCCCATCAATGATAGACTGGATAAAGGAAATGTGGCACATATATACCATGGAAAGGAAAGTTGCTGAATCCAGGGGGCTAAGCAGCAACAGTCTTCAGACCCCACTTCCACAGCAACTCACAGGATAAGACCCCCTGGCTTGAAACTACAACCAGCTGCTGGTAGTAGTGTGAGATGGAGCTCCTGGGAGAGGGAGTGGGCCATCATTTTTGCTGTTTGGCCAACATGAACTTAACTGTCCCAGCCTTTGGACTTCGGAGAGTCTGAGGTAACTGGGGGCCGAAACAAACCCCAGCACAGCACATCTGCTCTACAAAAATGTGGCCAGAAGGGTTTTGTAAGTGGTTCCTTGATCCTGTTCCTCCTCACCAGGCAGACCATCACAACTATGGTCTCCAGCTACTCCTGTCAGCGGACAGAGGTTTCAAACCACCCTGGGATAGAGCTCCCATAGGGAGGAGTGGGATGCCATGTTTGCTGTTTGGGCAGCTTAGCTGTTTCACCCTTTGGACTTTGGAGAGTCTGATGCCCCCAAGGACTGGAGAGGACCCCAAGCACAGCACAGTTGCTCTATGAAAATGTGGCCAGACTGCTGCTCTAAGTGAGTCCCTGACCCCATTCCTTGACACAGGGCACCACCTCCTAACTGGGGCCTCCACATACCCCCACTGGTGTTTTTTGTCTGACAGAGGTATCAAAACCTCCCTGAGATAGAGTTTCCAAAGAGAGGGATAGGAAGCCATTTATGCCATTTGGGCAACTTACTCATTCCACTCTTTGGGCTTTGGAGAGTCCCAGGCAACTGGCGGCTTCAGTGGATCCCCAGCACAGCACAGCTGCTCTACAAAAACATGTCCAGACTGCATTTTAAATCAGGTCCCTGATTCTGTTTCTCATCACTTAGAAGGATGTCTCACCCGGGGTCTCCAGCCACCTCCAAAGGGGTATATGAGCCTGAAACAGGTTTGTACTTTCCTGGAGCAGAGCTTCTGGAGGGAGGGGCAGGTTGCCATTTTGGCTGTTTCACAGCCTTCACTGGTGATACCTCCAGGTAGTGGAAAATCCAAGGAGACTAGGGACTGGAGTGGACCCCAGTATATCACAGCATCCCTACAAAAATGAGGCCAGATTATTATGTGTGTGCCCATTTCTGTATCTCCTCACCAGGCAGGTCATCCAGGTCTGGGCTCCAAGGGCTATTGAGCCAGTAGCAGCTCTGTAACTCTCTGAGTAGAGCCTTCTGGGGCAACTGAAAGCCTCTCTGCCACTGCCTCTGCAGTAAAACTGCCTTTGCTATCCTCAGACTAACAAAGAAACAAAGACCCTAAGTGCCTTATCCACACCTCCAAGAAGCTGCAGTTGACCCAAGAAGACAGGCCAGTCTGTCTCCCATGGGTCCCACACACCCCTACTGCTTGTTACCAGATAGAGAAGCCCTGGCTTGGGCTTAGAGCACAGATCTTTTATTCTGGAATGATTGAACTGAGCAATTGGTGATCTGCATCTCTCTGGGGTAGAGCCCCTAGGAAACACACAAAAGACCCTTAGCCACAACCACTGCTAAGGCCTCTTCCTCTGCTCTCTAAGTTGTGGGAGAAACATAAGCCCTGAGATCACCCCAGAGTTGTTGTGGGCAGCACAGGAGTGCCAAGTCATGATCTAGAGCTAGTACTAAAGGGGAAGAGGAATCCACACTTTTCACTGCATTGAGAAAGAACATGACTGCAACTGTGAGGAAACATAGGGGAGTCACACAACTGAAAACAAGTGTCTGCCAACCAACAGATATGTCTAAACGCCATCGACTGGATCACACTCCAAAGCTTCAACACCAAAAATACCTTGCTAACATATCTCACTGTGATACCAAAGAAAATAAGTCAGTTTCAAATCAAGACCCTGAACAAAGCCTTGGCCTTGTGAAAACATCAAGAAAAAAAGGCTATTGACTATACTTAATCTACAGTGCAGTTAAATGAAAACCCACAAGCAAAGATGAGAAAGAACTAATGCAAAAATGCTGGTAACTCAAGTGGCCAGAGTGTCAATGTCCTCCAAATGACTACACCAGTTTTCTAACAAGACTGAGCTGGCTAAAATAAAATAAATATAATTCAGAATATGGATAGGAACAAAAATCACTGAAATTTGGGAGAATAGCAAACCTAATCAAAAGAAACTAAGAATCACAACAAAATGATACACGAGAGGATCTGACAGAGCTGAAAACACAATACAATAATTTCACCATGCAATCACAAGTATTAACAGCAGAATAGAACAAGCTGAGGAAAAAACATCAGAACTTGAAGATGAAGACTGGTTTCTGAAAGACAGTTAAACAAAAATAAAGAAAAAATAAATAAACAAAACCTCAGAAGTATGGGACTTTGTAAAGAGACCAAATGTATGAATCACTACATCCCTAAAAGGAAGGGGGAGAAAGCAAAAACTTGGAAAACATATTTCAGGATATCATCCATGAAAAATTCCCCAAGCTTTCTAAGGAGGCCAACAGTCAAATTCAGAAAATATAGACAACCCCTGCAAGATTTTACACAAGAATATCATCCCAAAGACACATAATTATTAGATTTTCCAAGATTAAAATGAAAGAAAGAATGTTAAAAGCAGCTAGAGAGAAAGGGCAGGTCACCTACAAAGGGAACCTCATCAAGCTAGGAGTGAACCTCTCAACTGAAACCCTGCAAGCCAGAAGAGGCTTGGGGCCTGTAGTTGACATTCTTAAAGAAAGAAATTTTCAACCAAGAATTTCTTATTTAGTCAAACTGAGGTTCCTAAGCAAAGGATAAATATAACCATTTTTAGATAAGCAAATGTTGAGTTAATACAAAAACCCACTAAAATACAGACCAGTGACATTATAAAGAAATCACATAACAAGCCAGCATAATAACCAGCTAACAACATAATGACAAGATGAATTCCCCACATATAAATACTAATCTTGAATATAAATGAGCTAAATCTTCCATTTAAAAGACACAACACGGCAAGCTGGATAAACAAGCAAGACCCAATGATATGCTGTCTTTAAGAGACCCATCTCACACTGTAATGACACACATCAGCTCAAAATAAAGGATAAAGCAAACTCTACTATACAAATGGAAAAAAAAAAAGCAGGGGTTACAATTCTACTTTCAGACAAAATAAACTTTATAAAAACAGAGATCAAAAAAGACAAATAAGAGAATTACATAATGGTAAAAGGTTCATATCAAAAAGAACATGAAGCAAATTCTTAGAGACCTACAAAGACACTTAGATTCCCACACAATAATATTGGGAAACTTCATCACTTCACTGGCAGTATTAGACAGATCATCAAGGTGTAGAATTAACATAGATATTCAAGACCTGAACTCAACACTGAACCAAATGGACCTGGTAGACCTCTATAGAACTCTCCACCAAAATTCAACAGAATATACATTCTTCTTATCACCACATGGCACATACTCTAGCATCAGCCACATAATTGGACATAAAGCAATCCTCAGGAAGTGGAAAAGAACTCAAATCATACCAAACACACTGTTGGACCACAATGCACTAAAATTAGAAGTAAAGACTAAGAAAATCACTCAAAACCATGCAATTACAAGGAAATTAAAAAACATGCTTCTGAATGACTTTTGGTCAATAATGAAATTAAGGCAGAAATAAAGATGCTTTTGAAACTAATGAGAACAAATATATAACATACCAGAATCTGGGGCACAGCTAAGGCAGTGATAGGAGGAAATTCATGGCATTAATGCCAACATAAAAACGTTAGAAAAATGTCAAATTAACAACCTAATATAACAACTGAAAGAATTTGAGAAGAAAGAATAAATGAATACAAAATCTAGAAGAAGAAAAGAAATAACCAAAATCAGACCTGAATGAAAGGAAATTGAGATATAAAAGAATATTCAAAATATCAGCAAATCCTGGAGTTTTTTTTAAATAAAAACTAATAAAATATTCTACCAGCTAGACTAATAAAGAATAAAGAGACAGAATATCCAAATATACACAATTAGAAATGTCAAAGAGGATGTTACCACTGACCTCACAGAAATGCAAATAACCATCAGACACTACAGTGAAAACCTCAGTGAACACAAAGTAGAAAGCCTAGTGAAAGGGATAAATTCCTGGAAACATACATCCCCCTTAAGACTGAACTAGGAAGAAATTGATTACCTGAACAAACTAATAATGAGCTCTACAACTGAATGAGTAATAAATAGCTTACTAACCACACACACACACACACACACACACACACACACACACACACACACACAAAAGCCAGGACCAGGTAGATTCGCAGTTGAAATCTATCAAATGTTCACATAAGATCTGGTACCATTCCTACTAAAACTATTCCAAAAAATTGAAAAGGGACTCCTCACCAACTTATTCTATGAGGCCAGCAACATCTTCATACAAAAACGTGGCAGAAACACAATTGAAAGAAAAAAAGAACTTCAGGCCAATATCCTTGATAAAAATTAATGCAAAAATCCTCAAAAAAATACTTGCAAATTAAATCCAGCAGCACATTGAAAACTAACCAATCACAATCAAGTAGGCTTCATCCCCAGGATAGAAGATTGGTGTAACATACACAAATCAATAAATGTGATTCATCACCTAAACAGAACTAATGACAAAATCACATGATTATTTCAGTAGATGCAGATAAGGATTTTAGTAAAATTTAATGTCACTTCATGTAAAAAGTTCGCAATAAACTAGGTATTAAAGAAACATACCACAAAATAATAAGAGCCATCTACGACAAACCCACAGCCAACATCATACTGAATGGGCAGAAGGTGGAAGCATTCCCTTTGAAAACTGGCACAAGACAAGTATGCCCTCTATTACCACTGCTATTCAAGATAGTATTGGAACTCCTTGCCAGAGAAATCGGGCAAGAGAAAGAAATAAAAAGCATACAAGTAGGAAGTCAGGAAGTAAAACTATCCCTATTTGTGGATGACATAATTTTATGTCTAGAAAACCCCATAGTCTCGGCCCAAAAATCCCTTCAGCCAAGAAGTAACTTAAGCAATGTCTCAGGATACAAAATCAATGTACAAAAATCAATAGCATCCCTATACACCAATAACAACCAAAACAAGAGCCAAATCAGTAAGGAAATCCCATTCACAATTGCCACAGAAAGTATAAAATACCTAGGAATGCAGTTAACCTGGAAGGTGAAAGATCTCTGCAATGAGAATTACAAAACACTGGTCAGAGAAATCAGAGAAGACACAAACAAATGGAATAATATCCCATGCTCATAGATAGGAAGAATTAATATCATTAAAATGTCCATACTGCCCCCCAAAATTTATAGATTCAATGCTATTACTATAAAACTACCAATGACATTCTTTACAGAACTAGACAAAATATTTCAAAACTCACATGGAATCCAAAAGAAAACAAATAGCCGAGGCAATCCTAAGCAAAAAGAATAAAGCCGGAGGCATCACATTATCCAATGTTAAACTATACTACAGGTCTACAGCAACCAAAACAGCATGGTACCAGTAGAAAAACAGGCACATAGACCAATGGAACAGAATAGAGAGCCCAGAAACAAGGACACACACCTACAGTCTGTTCTTTGGCAAAGATGAGAAAAGCAAGCAATGGGAAAAAGACTCCTTATTGAATAAATGATGCTGGGTTAACTGGCTAGCCATACGCAGAAGACTGAATCTGGACCTTTTCCTAACACCATATACAAAAATTAACTCAAGATGAATTAATGACTTAAATGTAAAACACAAAACTATAAATACGCTGGAAGAAAACTTGGAAATACCATCTTGAAGATGGGAATGGCAAATATTTCATGACAAAAACACTAATAGCAATTGCAACGAAAGCAAAAGTTGACAAATGTAATCTAATTAAACTGAAGACCTTCCACAC
>NW_016107807.1:1090184-1105974 GCF_001604975.1 Cebus imitator | reverse complement strand
AAAAAAAAAAAAAAGTGTAAATTTTGCATCCAACAAAGGTATAATATTCAGCATCTATAAGGAACTTAAATGTACGAGAGAAAAACAACCTCATTAAAAAGTGGGCAAATGACATGAACAGATGCTTTTTCAAAAGAAGACATACATGCAGCCAAAAAGCATATTAAAAAACACCTCAGTGTCACTGGTCTTTAGAGAAATGCAAATAAAAACCGCAATGAGATACAATCACATATCAGTCAGAGTAGTTATTATTAAAAAGTCAAAAAATAACAGACACTGGTAAGGTTGTGGTGAAAAGGGAACATTTATACACTGTTGGTAGGAGTGTAAATTAGTTCAAACATTGTAGAAAGCAGTGTAGCAATTCTTCAAAGAGCTAAAAGCAGAGCTATTATTTGACCCAGTAATCCCATTACTGGATATCTACCGAAAAGTATATAAATTGTTCTGCAATAGTAACACGTGCACGTGAATGTTCATTGCAGCACTATTCACAATACCAAAGACATGGAATCAACCTAAATGTCATTCAGTGATTGAATGCATAATAAAAATATCCTACATATACAACATGGAATACTACACAGCCATAAAAAGGAACAAAATCAAGTCCATTGCAGGGACATTGACGGAGCTGAAGTTACCTTAGCAAACTAATGCAGGAACAGAAAAGTAAATACCACATGTTCTCACTTATAAGTAGAAGCTAAATGATGAGAACTCATAAACACAAAGAAGTGAACAACTGACACTGAAGTCTACTTGAGGGTAGAGGGTTGGGGGAGAAGTGGAGCACAAAAAATTACTATTGGGTACTAGGCTTACCACCTGGTGATGAAATAATATATACAACGAACCCCCATGACACAAATTCACCTATATAACAAACCTTCACCTCTGCTTCTGAACCTAAAATTAAAAAAAAAAAAAAAAGAAAATTAATGATGCACCCAGAACTTTATGTATGAAACAAGAAAAGATAACTATTCCCAAGATTCCCATGACAGAAAAACCAAGCCTCTAGGACTGAGGGCATTTTCCGTCTGACTCGTAAGGTTTGGAGGGACATTGGGGTCCTAGAAGTGACTATTCTTATGCAGTCACTAAAAAGAAGTCTGAGAACTATTCCTATTCACAGTCTTGTCATTCGCCAAATCTGTTTCATTCATAGTCTTGTCATCAAGGGTATTTTCACTTCTTGGCATCTTCAACTGCAGAAAAATTGGGGTGAATCAAATGGACCAAATATTAAGTTACCCACTGATCACTCAAAATTTCCTCCCTTCTCTTAGTTTTGTCATTTATAAAATTGGGATAGAAGAGGAGGTGAAGCAAGAAGCCTAAAAAAGAAAAAAATTCTTCATCAGTTTCCCCCAACCCCAGAAAGATCAAACTGAGCAACTATCTCCACAGGAAAACCCCTTAATAAGAACCGAAAGAATTAAGTAAGCCACCACAGTACCTGTATTCTACATGATGTCAAGGAAAGAGGCATTGAAGAGGGTAGGAAAGACAGTCTTGCATTGCCTACATCACTTTTTCAAAGCATTCTCTCAAACCTTTGGAGAGAGAATTTGTATCCTTGGGGGGAGGGAGAGCAAAGTGAGTGTGAGGTTTTGCATTAAAATGGGGATAATACTAGTCTCTACCTTACAGAGTTGTTGGAATTATTACATGAAAAATACTCAGTGTTGTGTCTGACACAAAATAAGTATTCAGTGAGCACTGTATTTGAAATGAGTGCTTTACTTCACTTTTCAATGTCCTCTCTTCCACTAGGCTGTGACTGTGTCAAAGTTCCAGGGCTGAGGAATTTTGTGGACGTTGAGATTTACCTACTCAACAAGCCCCATATATGAGAAATGCTCAGGCCAGGTAGCCATATATAACCTATTGAAAATATAAATTAAAACACCACAAGGAAAACTTAAAACAAAATTGAGTCACAAGAGTAAGAAATTCTTATAGGAATTTCTATAAGAAGTTCCAGAAGAGTCAAGAAAAATAACTTTCCAATGGTAAAGCCCCAGACATCTTGTACAGGAAGAACACAAATTAGAACATTCTCAGAAGGGGCTCTTAAGTTTACTGAGACTACAGACTTATATTTAATGTGAATACATAGAGGAAAATGTGTCTTCCATATTTTAGCTCATTGCAGCTCTCCTTGTATATAGCTTACTATGCATAAAATTTCACACCCTTGCTTCAGTGAAGATGTGTGCCCTGCCAACCTGCTGGATTTTACATGTATAGTGGATGTTGATGTGATGTTAAGAAATGTATCTGAGATATTTTGGAATAGTCAAAGTAGGGACAAACAGCAGCCTAGTGCAAGAGTATAATTTTAGCCCATCATAGACTTCTAGAACAAATAGGGGAGGTCAATGAACTTAGATTTACATCATGCAGCCTGCATGGAGAGCAGATTTCCAAAAATCCTACAACTGTGATTCTCCACCACTTGTCTGCAAAACAGTAATAAAATGCTTATTCTTTAATATCTGCTTGCTCACTTCTTTTGTCTCTTCTCAGCTCTAATAATTCACCTAGCTGCACACTGATCCCATTACTGGGCTGAAAAAGATTTCCTTAAGTGATATATTTTGGAATAATCAAAACAAAGAAAGGAAATCACACATACCAGGTTCTATTAATATTTTAGAAGCAATTTTTAAAAGAGGGAAGAGAATGAGCATTTAATGTGGCCCTCTTCTTTACAGGGTTGAAAATATTTTATTATTTTATTTTATTTTTAGTTTAGTTTACTTAGCATTTAGATAGTACCTACCAAGAGCTAGGCAGTGTTCAAAGTATTTACCAGATATAACTCATTTGATACAATAAACATTGACTGTTTAAGATTTCGGTTTTAGCTAATTGCTTTATGCTTTGGGGGGACAAAGATATGTGAGATGCATCTATGTTCTCGAAAGCTATATTCCACTGAAATGTCACATTACCTCAAGTTAGTGGTCAGAGAGGAGGCAGCAGCCAGACAGTGGAAACTGCAGATTCTACTAAAACTCAGTTCATCTCCAAGGCCTTAGGGAGTGTTCATTGTTGGAGAAACAGGATGCTGTCTGTGCAGTGGGAGTACGGCTTATGACTGGGCCAGGATTTCAGGGTTCAGATGCTTTATTCTTTGATAAAATAGACCAAAGTTACTTTCTAGCTGTGTCTACACATTGAAAAGGAGAAAGAGAACTGAGAGAATTGTCTAGCGTTGGACCCATTTTAAGTAGTACAATGAATAGGCGGATTAAAACTCAGCTAAAGTTGTGCCCTAATTGTCTTGATAATTTATAAATAAGTAAAATGTATGTATGTATTTGTCCATTCTCACACTGCCATAAAGATGCTACCTGAGACTGGGTAATTGATTTTAAAAAGGAGGTTTAATTGAGTCAGTTCTGCATGGCTGGGGAGGTGTCAGGAAACTTTACAATCTTGGGAGAAAGTAAAGGGGAAGCAAGGCACATCTTACATGGTTGCAGGAGAGAGAACGAGCATGAGAAAGTGCCATACTTTAAAACCATCAGCTCGCGTGAGAACTTCCTCACTATCACAAGAACAGCATGGGAGAAACTGCTCCCACGATTCAATCACCTGCCACCCCATCCCTCCTTCAACACCTGGGGATTACAATTCAGCATGAGATTTGAGTGGGGACACAGAATCAAACCATATCATTCTGCCCCTTGTCCCTCCCAAATCTCAGGTCCTCTTCACATTTCAAAAGCAATAACACCTTCTCAAAAGGCCCCCTCTCATTCTAGCATTAACTCAAAAATCCACATCTAAATTCTCATCTGAGACAAGGCAAGTCCCTTCCACCTATAAGCCTGTAAAATCAGAGGCAAGTTAGTTACTTTCAAAATACAATGAGGGTTCTGGCATTGGGTGAACGTTTCCATTCCAAATAAGAGAAATTGGCCTAAACAAAGGGGTCATGGTCCCCATGCAAGTCTAAAACCCAATAGGGCAGTTATTAAATCTTAAAGGTCCAAAATGATCTCTTTTGACTTCATGTCTCACATGCTTGGCACAGTGGTGCAAAGGGTGGGCTCTGAAGGCCTTGAGAATTTCTGTCCCTGTGGTGCTGCAGGGTATAGCCCCTTTGGGTGCTTTCATGAGCTGGGTTGAATGTCTGCAGCTTTTCCAGGTGCACAGTGCAAGCTGTTGGTTGATCTACCATTCTGGGGTCTGGAAAATGGTGGCCCTCTTTTCACAGATACACTAGGCAGTGCTCCAGTGGGGACTCTGTGTGGGGGTTCTGAATCCACATTTCCCTTCTGCACTGCCCTGTCAGAGGTTCTTCATAAGGGTTTCATCCCTGCAGTAGGCTTCCGTTTGGGCATGCAGGTTTTTACAATATATCCTCTGAAATCTAGGCAGAGGTTCCCAAAGCTCAACTCTTGTCTTCTGCATACCCACAGGTCTAATACCACATAGAAGCTGCCAAAGCTTGTGGCTTGCACCCTCTGAAGCAATGGCCTGAGCTGTATGTTGGCCCTGTTTAGCCACAGCTGAGGCTGGAGTGGCTGGGATTCAGGACACCAAGTCCTGAGGGGTCCCTGGTCCTGGTCGACAAAACCATTTTTTCTCCTAGTCCAGTGGGCCTGTGATGGGAGGGGCTGTCCCCAAGATTTCTGATGTGCCCTAGAGTCATTTTCTCCATTGTCTGGACAATTAACATTTGGCTCCATGTTTCTTTGGCAAATTCCTTCAGCTGGCTTGAATTCCTCCCAAGAAAATGTTTTTTTTTTTTTTTTTTTTTTTTTTGCCACATGGCCAGGCTTTTTATTTTTTTTTTTTTTTTTTTTTTTTTTTCTGCCACATGGCCAGGCTGCAAATTTTCCAAATCTTTATATTCTGCTTCCCTTTGAAACATAAGTTCCAATTTCAATGATCTCTCTCAAGATCAAAGTTCCACAGATCTCTATGGAAAGGGCAAAATGCAGCCAGTCTCTTTGCTAAAGCACAGCAAAAGAGATCTTTGCTCCAGTTCCCAATAAGTTCTTCATCTCCATCTGAGACTGCCTCAGCCTTCATCTTATTGTTTATATCACTATCAGCATTTTGGTTAGCCATTCAACAAGTCTCTCGGATGTTCCAAATGTTCCCACATTTTTCTGTCTTCTTCTGAGCCCTCCAAACTGTTCCAACCTCTGCCCATTGCCCAATTCTAAAGTTGCTTCCACATTTTCAGGTTATCTCTATACCAGTATACCACTATCCCCATACCAATTCTCTGTATTTGTCTGTTGTTACACTGCTATAAAGATACTACCTGAGACTGCGTAATTTATAAAGGGAGTTTAATTGACTCACAGTTCTGCATGGCTCAAGAAGCCTTAAGAAACTTACAAACATGGTGAAAGCAAAGGGGAAGCAAGGTACATCTTACATGGCAGCAAGAGAGAGGGAGAGGAAGTGCCATACTTTTAAAAACATAAGCTTTTGTGAGAACTCATTCACTATCAGGAGAATATCATGAGGAAAACCACCCCCATGATCCAATCACCTCCCATGAGGTCCCTCCCTTGACATGTGGAGATTACAATTCAAGATGAGATTTGGGTGGGGACACAGAGTGAAACCATATCAATGTGTTTTTCTTGAATTTCATATTCTCCTTTTTTACCTTATGTTTTTGTACTCACTTTACTGATGGAAAATTCCAACCATATGGATAGTGTTAATAATAACAACTATCATTTCCTAAGGGCTTGCTTTGTTCCAAGTGTTATGCGCTGTACTTTACATTTACCTTGCTTTATTCTTACAGCTTGGTAGGTGTTATTATCACCATTTTACTGGTAAGGAAATTGAGTTTCAAAGAGGTTATGCACCATTCAAAAGTCATTCAGTCAGAAAACAGTAGAGCTAGGACTCTTCCTACTCTCTGGATATCCTTTATTCGGGACACCCAAGCCTAATTGCTGTTGCTTTGCTATACATTCTCTTTCTCATCCGCCAACTTCTTTTATTTTCTGTTCCTTCTGTTTGGAAAGTTTTCTCCCAATCATCTCTTCTTACCTTTTAGTTCCTAACTCAAATGTCATTTCTTCTTCGATGCCCTGTCCTCACCCCATTCCCAGGAACTGGCAGTTAGTTTTAGGATCTAAGCACTTATATCTATATGGAAAATGAATTATTAGGTGGGCAGTGGGTTGGGCTGGCCTAAAATGAGGTTTTCCCTCTGTTGTTTGTGGATCACTTGCATCAGAATCACGTGGATCTGCTCTACGTATATACTGGTGGGGATGGGTAAGAAACTTGTTAGATTCCAGTTTCCTGCGTCCCATACCAAATCTGCAGAAATAGATTCTCTTGTCCTAAATCCCTGGAATATGCAGACACTCCAGACTACTCCTAAAGACACTGATATTTGAAAACTTCTGTAAGCATTAGACCTACACAATTTCCCTCATTACAGGTCCCTCAAGCACAGGCATCATGCGTAGGTGGAATTCAACTGCTTTGCTAAATAAAAATCAATATCAATTATAGGGAAGACAAAGGAGAATTGTAGAGATTGAACCATTTTGTTTAATCTCAATGGGATTTTTTGAAGGAATCTTCCAAAAAGTAAACGAATTAGTTTAAACCAAAGTAACTGCAAGATTTCAAAAAATTAAACATGCCAAATACATCTGTTGATTTGCAAATTTCCTTTCTAAAATATAGGCCCCTTAGAGATAGAGAATGTTTATTTTACCCTTTTTTCACCCAACCCTATACTATTATCCAGACCAAGCACACAACTGGGGATAAAAGTCTACATTAACTGAAATGAAGAACTGAAGAGGAGAAATCTAAGATTACTGCCATAAGCATTTTGGTTCACCCAGGGGCTTCATTCACTGGACATTTGCAGGCAAGTGTTGATTTTGGGTAAACACATCTTTGAACCAGCCCTGGCCTCAAGGAGTTCACTAGGTAGTTAAATAGTAACATGTATGTGACGGGAACTGTTGTAAATCTTATGGGGGAGGTATAAAAAAGCCCAATGGGAGTACTAAGAAAAACCTGATTTTCTCTCTTGGATTAGGCAGGACTGCATGGAAGAAGAGGTATAAATGTGAAAATACAGTAGCCTGTATCTTTAAAATAGAAAATGAATAATAAGTTTTTCTGTTGGTGCATAGAGTGAACTATGTTCGAATAAAAATGAACGAGGAAGGCAGTAGGGATTTGTCCTTACTTTTTACACCAGTAAGTACAGAATCCATAGGCAGGTTTTTGATATAAAATTTTTTCAACTAATAAAATGTCAGCAATGTATTAAAAATTTTCACAGAGGAGAACTATGAAATAAACATAATAAATCACTTTAGTGGTAATAAAACTGAGACAAATCAAAGCCCCGTGTCAACTTCTCAGCTATGTTTGAACAATTTTGTATCTTGAGAAGAAATGTCCACATAATTCCAAAACCTTATGGAAGACAGCATGAAAATATTAAACAGTTTTTCATGTAAAAGTCTTGCCTGCCTCACGTTCTATACCTTCTCCGTTCCGAATGTGAGTTTTTGCCTGGAAGTTGCTCTGTTTTATTTCTGCTGCAATATGATTTTAGAGACTTGAGTAACTGAATACTAATTCAGAAACTCTTCCTACATATTTTAATTCCCCAGATGCAGTTTAATTTCTTTGCTATGACTACTCAAGCTTTTTGAAATAAAGTCGAATTTAAAGTGCACAGATTTATCCTTATTTTGGGGCATCTTAAAGTCTACTGATAGCAAATCCTATGTACAAGTTACCCACAGGTTTAAGGCTTCCCACTTTTGTTAATGAAATGTTTGCACAGCTGCCACAGTGTGTACAGGAAGATTAAAACCTGCTGTCACTTTGTTAAGAGAAGCCTAGGGGAGATTTAACACATCTGGCCTGTGGATTAAGGAAACCTGGTAAAACTCAAACCTCTATTAGCTTACAGGAGCTTCGACCTGGGAATCAGAAGGAGGAAAGATGTACTGACCTTTAAAGCGAACTGAAATCAATTAACCCGGGTACCTGTCTACTCTTTGTGATTTGTGCTCATGCTGTAGTCACCTTTATTGCTCCTATGAACTCTTATCTGAAATCAAGTTTTTCACTAGTATAAGATGAAGTGAAATAGCTGAGCTGAGAAAGCAGTTTCCCATCTGAATGACAAATACAGTTTCTTTCAAGCAGGTTAAAATCTTTATAATAAAATAATAAAATAAAATAAAATAAAAGGCTGCCGAGATAGAACAGACGAGTAATTTGACAAGTTGTGTCCTGGGTGTAAAACAAAGTAAAGGAAAATGTTCCAGGAGATACGCAGATCCAGGAAGAGAATGCACTATTCTCCAATCTGTGTCAAGCACTGCGAAGAGATTAGGGGTGGAATAGCTTGTCACTTACCTGAAGGCTGAAAGAACTGTGTGTCTATAAGTCTGCAGTTGCTTCTGAACTAATAACTTAGGGGCAGAGTCGAGGGTGTGCAGAAGGCAACAGGCACAGCGGGCTTGGAAGATTTCACATCTTGATTGTTTGTACTTGAATGAGTCTTTCACTGAGGAAACAGCATGCTGTAGAGAAGCAGACAGGGCAGCAGAGAGGACCAGAATGTTTAAGGACTTGCCTAAGGCTGGTCAACTTGACCTTCATAGTACCAGGGATGAGGGAAATCAACCTCTTTATCCTAACCACCAGGCCAAGATTCCCTTAACAAAGCACACTTCTTCTGGAACATTAGGGAGGTACTCTGCTCAAAGGAAGACCTGATGAAAGAATTAAAAACAAACAGTGCTATTGAAAAGAGAGCTCAATAGGTTGAGTTGCTGAAAGAAATGTTATTGATTTAAAAACAGTTAGAGTTTATTTCAGCACCCAAACACATTTGCAGAGATATTGACGCGCCCACGTGCAAAACTGGGGATCAGTGGACTTTTCCTCTCTGGGAGCTTGCCAGGCAACTGCTCTCCTCTCTCTTATAATCTTTAGGTTGAGGAGCCACAGAAGGGTGGAATTTATTATTAGCACTAGAGGTTTTAGGCCTTTTGGGGTATTTGTCAAGCTGATGGTAGGCCTATGTTTCGAGAGTTTCTGAATTGAAAGTTCTCTGCTCCATTTCCATCAAGAACCACCAAGCCAGCTCTTCAGTTCTTCACTTGTAAGTACTATTGTTATTTGGCAACAGTATGTTCTAAGGTGAAGGGCAGTTTGCTTTCAGAAGTCACCAGCTAAATTCTATTGGCAGACAAGCGACAAGACAACAGATGGACACTGCCGGAAAGTTGTTCTTCCCTCTCACTCCTCCTTCCCACCCGCTGCCAGAGCCTGCTGCTGTTTCTCCACACAGTCTGCTTAGTAGCTCTGCCGTCCTCTGCCTCCATAGCCAGGCTCTGGTTCCTCAGCAGGCTACTACCACGTTCTAATCTGAGCTCTTCCTTGTCCAGACCCACTCCATAAAGCTGACCTCAGGGCCCCTGCCAAAGTCATGCTTTTTTGTATCTGACGTTATGACCGTCTCACTCTGCTCAAAGCTTGTGAACTGCAAGGTGGCTGGTATCACAAAACAAATATGAGAAAAAGATTGAAAATCGGTCCCCTATGAAGAGCCCAGACCCTGGAGCCCGATTGCTTGGGTTTGAAACTTGTCTAATGCCACTTACTAGTTGCATAATCTTGAGAAGCTTAGTTTATATTTCTATACCCTTAGTTTCCTCATATGTAGAGTAAAATAGTAATAGTGCTGACTTCACATGGTTGTTAAGGGAATTAAAGATGTGAATATGGGTAAAGTGCTTAGACAGTGCCTGACAGATTATGAATGTTACATAAGGTTAAATAAAATGATTATAGATGAAATAGCATAAATAGGGTGGCAAATTCTTTGGCTGTTCAGATATTGACATGATAAAACAATTCTTGCCCCTTAATAAAACTAAATAAATCTAAGAGGACCACCTTAATCTCATATATAATAGGCTTTCTCTGTAATGATTGATACAAATGTTGCTATTTTATTTGAAAATAAACAATTGTTTTATAAGGTCTTTCTCAGGACCACTGAGGCATTTTGAAATAAGCTACCAGCTCCCAAGACATTCCTTATAAATGCTACCTACTCCCATTTCCTACCACCTTGTACATACTTTTCTCTCTACTTTTATTGTTGTTGTCATTCTCCTTTTTCTGTCATGATATCACACATTTCTCCAAGGCTCCGATGACAAGCTCTCTGCTATTCCTGGTCCCCCAGGCTGACAGGGATGGTTTCCTTGTTTGCATCCTACGTGACAGTGTGTCCCTGGACCAGAAATGAAGCGCATGCTTGAGGGATCCATTATTACTGCCTTTGTGTCTGCCTCCTCACTAGACTGAGGGCAAGGACTAGTTCCATTCATCTTTGTGTCTTTTGTGCATACGTAGCTCAGGACTTGGTAGAGACAGGTGCTCAAGCAACATAGAACTGATTAGTTAAGCGACTTGTTTCATTGAGTTTCTTACTTTTAGGCCAGTAAAGTGGCATTTGGAAAGTAAGGATGATAGACTTTCTTGTCTAGCTGTTTAAATATCCAATGACAATTGTGACACTTATGCATTTGACTCTACTTTTCTCTGTGAAAAGCTCAATGGCGTTTCCTGTAGTTCTTTAAGTATGCTTGACATGGACTCATTCTATGATTTTTGTTTTTCGAGACAGAGTCTTTCTCTGTCACCCAGGCTGGAGTGTGGTGGCCCGATCTCGGCTCACTGCAAGTTCCACCTCCCCAGATCAAGCGATTCTCCTGTCTCGGTCTGCCAAGTAGCTGGGATTACTGGCACGTGTCACCACAACTGGCTCATTTTTAATATATTTTGGTAGAGACAGGGTTTTGCCATGTTGGCCTGGCTGGTCTTGAACTCCTGACCTCATGTGATCCACCTTCCTCAGCCTCCCAAAGTGCTGGGATTACAGGTGTGAGCCACTGCACCCAGGCATAATTTTCTTTTACATGCTCTCGAAAGTCATAGTTTCAGATCTCAATGTTTTTAGATGTTACTATAGGGCTAAATCTGTATAAGCCCCATGTGTACACTCTGCTAGTGCTCACCAATATGTGTATTCTCTTCTTTTCTAGAATCATGGGAAAACTGCATCTCCCAGTTTCCCTTCTGTTTAGGTGCAGCCATGTGATTGAAGTTAGCCAATGGGATGTGAGCAGCAATGACGTGTGCCACTTCCAGGAGTGGCTTATTTGTCTTTCATTCTACCCACTGAATGAAGGAGGCCTCTAAGGACCAAAAAGTGGGTGAAGCTCATGATGAAAGGAGTCCAGCTTGCTGAATGACTGCATGGAGAAAAGCCTCTTCCACTGACCCACGTAAGACTCCGATCAAAGAAAGAGCTAAACTTGCATTGAATTAAGCCACTCATATAAGGCTGTTATAAAAATTAGCACTTTTAACTAATATACCTTAGAACCTAACAGAGTGTCTATCACATTGCAGTTTCCTAGTAAATGACAAATGAACTAATAATTAGTGACTATTTATCATGGGCTGATTGAGGAATAAAATTCACCTGAAGGATCCTGTAGTTTCTTTTGGCTACAATAAAGTAGAGAGGGGACAAGACAACTCAAATAACAAACCTGAATCAAACCAGAGTAAACACTGAGAAGTTTGCTCTTGGATTAGGTAACTGAGAAGTGCTGTTGTGACAACTCTCACACTCTTGAGCCACCTGATCAGCCCAGGTCCATCTTACGATAGCTGGCCTCCCTTTCCCTAATTGCTCATCTGCCTTCCGCATCCTGGAACCTCTTCCATGTCTAGATCTTAAAACCTGGGCCTTCAGGTCCACCTTTAACTATTGCCTCCTATATGCCGATGAACTCCAATACATCTGTAAATTAGGAACATTTGAGGAGATTATGATTTACATTTTCTGGAATACAGCCAATTTGCCAATTTTAATGAGTCAGCATTTGAAAGTAATCACACTGATTGTGTTTATCTAATTGGGTTCTGAGACCTATATCCTAAGATCCATAGCACAAAGTAACGCTTAGCCACATAGCATCGGGAAACATAGAGTATATAAAATATTTTTATGGGATATCTGCACTACACTAGCTACATTCATCAAATTACCTCAGTTGTGTACCTCAAAAGGATTTCAGCATTGTCATATCCCCCAGTGTGAGAAACGTGTGCTGGGATATGAGGCTAGAGAGGATGGAATGACCCAGATCATGAAGGGCATCATCTCTAATGCTCTTTTATCTTTAGAAACTCAGGGAGCTATTAAAAGCCTTTAATAAGAGGTATGTTAAGATCTTATTTTTGTTTTGAAATATCACTCTGGCTGCTGTGTGCAGGATGGATCTGAAGTGTCAAGACTGTACAGGAAGACACGGTGGTAAATTGTTGCAGCAGTGAGGAATGGTGAGGTAATAGAGGAAGGCAGTGCCTGAGGGGAGAAATAAAGATACATTGAAATCACAAGCACAGCCACATATAAAGCATAATCTGGTTCTTTACAATCTCATGTGTTACATGCCTTCCTAATATCCTGGAGAAAAATAGAATCCTCCAGAAGAGAGCTCGTTAGCACAGAATACAGTGGGTCTTGGCTTGAACACCATACTTTCATATACCTGCCTCAAAATGAACATAGTTTTTGCATTGATCATTTCATAATGTGGGGTCACTTTTTGAACCTGTGATAAGTCAAAACTCTCCCACTTTGTTAATATAAACTGCTCTAAAGCCATATCTCTCCCATCTAAAATCAGCGCCCATTGAGCTAGATAACATTATTGGTTTGCAGCATGCCCAAGGACAAATAATGATAAACAACTACATTATAGAGAAAAAAACATAATTCAAGTCACTTAAAGAACCCCTCATAGAAATGCAAATCAAAACTACATTGAGATACCATCTCATGCCAGTTAGAATGGCAATCATTAAAAAACCTAGAGACAACAGATGCTGGAGAGGATGTGGCGAAATAGGAACACTTTCACACTGTTGGCGGGAGTGTAAATTAGTTCAACCATTGTGGAAGACAGTGTGGCGATTCCTCAAGGACCTAGACATAGAAATTCCATTTGACCCAGCAATCCCATTACTGGGTATATATGCAAAGGATTATAAATCGTTCTACTATAAGGACACGTGTACAAGAATGTTCATTGCAGCACTGTTTACAATAGCAAAGACCTGGAACCAACCCAAATGGCCATCGATGATAGACTGGATAGGGAAAATGTGGCACATATACACCATGGAATATTATGCAGCCATCAAAAACGATGAGTTTGTGTCCTTTGTAGGGACATGGATGAACCCGGAAACCATCATTCTCAGCAAACTGACAGAAGAGCAGAAGATCAAACATCGCATGTTCTCACTCATAGGCGGGTGTTGAACAATGAGAACACATGGACACAGGGAGGGGAGCACTACACACTGGGGTCTGTTGGGGGGCAATAGGGGAGGGATGGTGGGGGGTGGGGAGTTGGGGAGAGATAGCATGGGGAGAGATGCCAGATGTAGGTGATGGGGAGGAAGGCAGCAAATCACACTGCCACGTGTGTACCTATGCAACAATCTTGCATGTTCTTCACATGTACCTCAAAACCTAAAATGCAATAAAATAAATTTTAAAAAAAGAACCCCTCATAAAAGTAATAGTATTGTAGCATATAAGATCACGTTTAGGACAGATGAATCTGCCCTTTAATCCTGTCTCCTGTACTTACTACCTAGAACCACCTCATCATAAACATATATGAGCTTAGGTTTCATCATCTCTTAAATTGTAATAACATTGTTTATCATACATCTTTGTTTCCTTCAACAAATATATTGAGTAACTACTATGTGCTAGAAGCTGGGCTGGACACTAAGACTACAACAGGGGTCAAGATACCCTATGGTCTCCGTCCACATTAAGCCTCTGTTCTATAGTGTTTGAGCATTAGAAGTAATGCACATGAAGAATCTAGTATATGGTCTGGAAAATAGACACTGAGGGAAAAGTGCCCATCATTTTTAACTAGTTAGTGTTAGACTTAGAATTTGTAAGGAGCTTTTCAAAATAGATGTGATTAAATTGTCTGAGATACAGGAACAAAAAGGAAAAAAAAACACAGCCTAAAAAACGACCAGAAAAATTACTTCATGGAGTTTTTTTTTTATCATTCTGTTTTGTTTTGTTTGTTTTTGCTTTTGCTTTTGTTTTTGTTTTGAGACAGGGTCTCACTCTGTCCCCCAGGCTGGAGTATAGCAGCATTATCTCAACTCACTGCAATCTCCGCCTCCTGGGCTCAAGCAATCCTTCCATTTCAGCTTCCCAAGTAACTGGAACTGCAGGTGTATGCCCCACGCCTGGCTATTTATTGTATTGTTTGTAGAGATGTTTTGCCATGTTGCCCAGGCTTGTCTTGGACTCCTAAACTCGAGAGATCTGCCTGCCTCCTTGGCCTACCAAAGTGCTGGGATGACAGGCATGAGCCAGCATGCCCTGCACAGAAAACAAAAAAACAGAAATTATAAGGTAATAACAATTAGAGAAACTCTTAGAACAGAGAAAACAAATAGCAAGAACCTGAGAAATTTCTGGGGTAATTTTCAACGTAATTAATGTAGCAGCATGTTCAGAATGTAAGAGAAAGTCATCTTCTCCCAAGAGCACCCATAATTACACACACACACACACACACACACACACACACACAGACACGGTGACATATAGTTCTGGCATATGACCCTTTGCTAAAACTAAAAATAAATTATCTGCTGGGAAAGAGCCTCTTTAAAGAGGATTGAAACCTGAGAGAGAAGCAAAGAAGGGTTTGCCGTACTTACAGGCCACCATAGCAAGCACGTGTGTGTAAGTGTGGTTGCGGCATATGTGTACGATTGAAGTAACATTGTCCAGAAGAAAAATACTTAAAAATCTTCCACCAGCAGCATATAGCTTTACTTACATTGACAATACATTAGAGGAGTTCCCAAACTCACCCATCCTGAAGAGAAGCCTCCCAGCTGACACACTCCAACTACTTCTCCAGAGATTCCATAAGCTACCTTCTATATACTAATAAAAATATATTGATACAAGAAAGCAAAAGGAAGACCTTACAACAAATAAAAGCAAAAATTTAAAAGCAGAGAATATTAAAAACATAGACTTGATTAATAAAGCCAAAAGCCAGTTCTTAAAAATTGTGATAAGTATACATTTTAGGAACATTAAGTATGCTCACATTTTTGCAATCAGTCTTCAGAACTTTTCCATCTTCCAGAACTGAAACTCTATACATATTAAACAAGTTCCAATTTTTAGTTCTACTAGCTATTGGCAATCACCATTCTACTTTCTCTTTCAGTGAATTTGGCCACTCTTGATATCACTGATAAGAGGAATCATACATATAGGCCATTTTGTGACTGGCTATTTCACTGAGCATAATGTCCTGAAGGTTCATCTATGTTGTAGCATGTATCAGAATTTCCTTCGTTTTTCAGCGAATATTTCATTGTGTGTACATTCTGTACTTTGTTTGATCCATTCAGTTATTGATGAATACTTGGTTTGCTACTACCTCTTGCCTAATGTGAACGATGCTCTTATGAACACAAGTGAATAGCTCCTCAAGACTCTGCTTTCAATTCCTTGGGGTATACAACCAGAAGCGGAATTTCTGGATTATAGTGTAGTTCTATTGTTTTTTTCTTTTCTTTTTCTTTCTTTTTTTTTTTTTTTTTTTTTTTTTTTTATTTTTTTTTTTTTTTTGAGGAATCATTA
>NW_016107807.1:1077112-1090088 GCF_001604975.1 Cebus imitator | reverse complement strand
TTTTCTGTTTTGTTTTTGTTTTGCTTTTTGAAAGTGTTCATTTTAATGGATGTGAGATAATATCTCATTGAAGTTTTTGACTTGAATTTCCCTAATGATTGGTAATGCTGGATGTCTTTTCAGGTGCTTATTGGCCATTTTTGATAAATTGCTATACAAGTGTGTCTTTGTCAGTTTCATGTTGCTATAGAAGAATAACACAGACTGGGTAATTTATAAAGAACAGAAATTTATTTACTCACAATTCTGAAGGCTGGAATGCGTAGATCAAGGGATCGGTAAGTTCAGTTGCCAGGTAAGGACCACATCTCCACTGTCAACATGGTGCCTTGGGCACTGTCCTTCATAGGGAACAAACACTGATCCTCACATGGCAGAAAAGTGGAAGACGATGCATCAGTTCCTGAAAGCCAATTTTATTTCAGCATTGATCCATTCATGAGGATAAAGCTCTCATCATCTAAACACCTCTCATTATGGGCCTACCTCCAACACTGTGGTGTTGGTTATTACATTTCCAAAACATGAGTTTTGGAGGGGACCAAACATTCATACCATAGCAAAGTACTTTATCTATTTTTAATTAGTTTTTTTTGTGTTTTTATTGTTGAGTTTTAAGAGTTATTTATACATTCTAAATATTTATCTGCTATCACTAATATGATTGGCAAACGTTTGCCGTTTCACTCTGTTCATCGTATCCTTTGATGCACAGAAGTTTTAAATTTTGATGTAGTCCAATTCATCTATTTTTTGTATTTGTTGCTTGTGTAAAAGCCGGTTTTTTAATCAATAAGATTGAGAAACGTTCCTGAAATCTAAATGAAGGGTTAGAGCAAGGTTGGAGAATGTGAGAAGACCAAATAAATGTACAGATATTCAACAATAGGAATGAGAAAGGGAAATAACGAGATAATCCATAAATTCAATGCAATCCTAATTCTTAAAATTCTAGCATGTTTGTGGTAGAACTTCATGGGCACACTCGAAAACTTGTTTGAAAAAAATAAAAAGTAATGAGACTAGAAAGGACATGACATATGATACAATGTTTGTTGGAGAATTGCCCTATCGATAAAATTATAATAATCAAGACAGTGTACCCCTGGCAAAGGAATAGAAAAGTAAATCAGTAGAACAGAAAATAAAGTCTAAAAACAAATACAGATCTATAGAGGAATTAGATGCATAATAAATCAGTTAGTGATGAATAAAATACCTTTTATATGGTCATAGGGCAGTTATCTTTCTGTTTTATATATATATGTACACATATATCCATATATGTGTACATATATATACACGTGTGTATATGTATGTATATATGTATGCATATGTATGGATTTATGTGGGTGATTCGATTCTTTCTTGAGACAGTTCAAAAATTAAATTCCATATGAATTAAAAATCGGGGCATGAGAATTACTATTAAGCATACTGAAAAAATTGGAAAAATGTTTTCACTGTCTTAAGGTGGAACAGGCCTTTTTCCACAAGACAAAAACACTGAAGCCTACAAGAAGAGATCAACAGATTTGACTATGTAAACGCTTATCGATTAACTACCGATGCTATAAAGTACAATATGATTGGAAGACTGAAAGAAATTATGTAAAACATATTTTTACAAAATATGCAAACACAAACTACAGACAAAGTATTAATATCCAGAATATACACAGAGATTCTAACAAACTAAATGCAAAGGCAATCAAATCTAGGAAAACACGTTAAAGTCATAAAAATGTTTCATCAGACAGTTATATGGACAATGCATATCTGAAGTTTTTCTCAGTATAATTATTACATAAATTATAATTAATAACAAGTTTAATTTTTTGTTCATCAAATCAGCCTATATATATATATATATTTTTTTTTTTTTTTTTTTTTTTTTTTTTTTATTTTTTTTTTTTTTTTTTTTTTTTTTTTTTTTTTGAGACAGCATCTCTTTGCTGCCCAGGCTGGAATTCACTGGTGAGATCTCGGCTCACAGCAACCTCCTTCTCCTGGGTTCAAGTGATTCTCTCATCTCAGCTCCCCACCAGATAGCTAGGACTACAGTCACGCACCACCATGCCTGACTAATTTTTGCATTATTTGTAGAGATGGAGTTTTGCCATGTTGCCCAGGCTGGTCTCAAACTCTTGGATTCAAGCAATCTGCCCGCCTAGGCCTCCCAAAGTGCTGAGATTACAAGTGTGAGCCACTGCATCGGGCTAAAAACATTTAAATTATAATAAGATACACTACTGTGAGTGAATGTTTAGTCTCATGTGCTATTGGGGATAAGATAAATAAATGAGTAATCTCTTTGCAGGGAAATTCTGTAGGGACTACTTAAATTTTTATTTTAGATTCAGAGGGTATATGTGCAGGTTGGTTACATCACTTTTTTGTGTGATGTTGAGGTTTAGGGTATAAATGATCCCATCACCCAGGTACCGAGCAAAGTACCCAACAGATTTTCAACCCTTGTGACCTTCCTTCCCTTCCCTCTCTAAGTAGTTCCCAGTATTTATTGTCATCATTTTCATGTCCACGAGTACCCGATGTTTATCTTATAAGTGAGAACATGTGGAATTTGGTTTTCTGTTCCTGCATTAATTCACTTAGGATAATGGCCTCCAGCTGCACCCATGTTGTTGCAAAGGACATGATGTCGCTCTTTTTTATGGCTGCAAAATATTTAATGGTATATATGTATTATATTTTCTTTCTGCAATCCACCATTGATAGGCACCTCGGTTGATTCCATTTCCTTGCAATCGTGAATAGTGCTGCAATGACCCTGCAAGTAATAAGATTGCTGGGTCAGACAGCAGTCCTGTTTTAAGTTCTTTGAAAAATCTCCAAACTGCTTTTTCACAGTGGCTGAATTAATTCATATTTCTACCAACAGTGTGTAAGCATTTCTTCTCTGCAGCCTTGCCAGCATCTGTTGTTTTCTGACTTTATAATAACAGCCTATGAGATTGGTGTAAATTGGCCTCTGAGATGGTATCTCACACCAGTGTTTTCGATTTGTATTTATATGATGATTAGTAATGTGGAGCATTTTCTCAAATGTTTGTTGGCCATTTTTATGTCTTCTTTTTATAAATGTCCGTTCGTGTATTTTGCTGTTCATGTTATTTGTGTTTTGTTTGTTGTTAATTATAGATGATTTGTATTAGATGTCTGTTCATGTTATTTGTGTTTTGTTAAGTTAATTATAGATTATTGATATTACACCTTTATTAGAAGCATAGTTTTCAAATACATTCTCCCATTCTATAGGTTGTCTGTTGATAGTTTCTGTTGTTGTGCAGAATCTCTTTAGTTTAATTAGGTGCCAATGTTCANTTTGCAATTGCCTGTCAGGACTTAGTCAAACATTATTTCCAAAGGCCAACGTCCAGAATGGTGTTTCCAAGGTTTTCTTCTAGGATTCGTATAGCTTGAGGTTCTTACATTTAAACATTTAATCTATCTTGAGTTAACTTTAGTATATGATTAAAGGTAGGGATCCAGCTTAATTCTTCTGCATATAGCTAAGCTAGCTATTACAGAACCATTTACGGAATAGGGAGTCCATTTTCCATTGCTTATTATAGTGGTCTTTGTCAAAAAATAGGTGGCTGTAGGTGTGTGGCCTAATTTCCAGGTTCTCCATTCTGTTCCACTGGTCTATGTATCTGTTATTGTACCACCACCATGCTGTTTTGGTTATTGCAGCCTTATACTATAGTTTGAAGTCAGATAATGTGATACATTCAGCTTTGTTCTTTTTGTTTAGGATTGTTTTGGGTATTCACACTCCTTTTTGGTTTCTACGAACTTTGGAATAGTTATTTTGGCTCTGTGAAAAATAACATTAGTAGCTTGATGGGAATAGCATTGAATCTGTACATTGCTTTGAGAAAAATGGTCATTTCATTATATTGATATATTGATTCTTTTGATTCAAATACATGCATTTTTATTCACAGGCAGTGTATGTATTTTGGGGGTCCATGAGACATTTTGATGTGGGGATACAACGCTTAGTAATTACATCAATGTAAATGAGGTATCCATTACATCAAAGATTTTTTTCTTTGTGTTACAAACAATCCAATTATATGCTTAGTTATTTTTAAATGTTTAATAAATTGTTAACTATATCAGCTTGTTATGCCATCAAATACTAGATGTTATTCATTCTATATAACTATATTTTTGTACCCATTAACCATCCCTAATTTCCCCATACATTACCCTTTCCAGTTTCTGACAACCATCAGTCTACTCTCTGTCTTCCTGAGTTCAATTGTTTTAATTTTTTGGCTTCATTAAAAAGTAAGAACTGTCAAAGTTTGTCTTTCTGTGCCTGGCTTATTTCACTTAGCATAATAACCTCCAATTCCATCCATGTTGTCACATTCTTCTTATGGCTGAATAGTACTCCATTGTGTATATATACATTTTCTTTATCCATTCATCTGTCAATGGACACTTAGGTTGCCTCCAAATCTTAGCTATTGTGAATAGTGCTACAGAAAAAATGGGAGTATAGATATCTCTCCCATGTACTGATTTCCTTTCATTTAGATATATACTCAGCAGTGAGATTGCTAGGTCACACGGCAGCTATGTTTTTAGTCTTTTGAGAAACCTCCAAACTGTTCTTCATAGTGGTTGTAATCATTTACATTCCCACCAACAGAGTACAAGGGTTCCCTTTTCTCTGAATCCTTGACAGCATTTGTTATCGCCCATCTTATGGTTAAAAGCCATTTTAAACCAGATGAAATGATATCACATTGTATTTTTTATTTTCCTTTCTCTGTGATCAATGATGTTGGGCACCTATTCATGCAACTGTTTGCCATTTGCATATCTTCTGAGAAATGTCTATTCAGATTGAGGGAATGTGTTCTCTTTCCGGGTCCACCGGGGGGCGTAGTTTTAAGGGCAAGAACTCCCAGCGCCATGCCTCCCTCCCATCTCTCTCCATCCGGGAGATTTAATGGTTTATGTTTAAATTTCGTGAGTGTGGGAAGAAACTGAGAGTCAATTACTCCAGCAGAAGTTCTAAGGAACTCCTTTCATTGGCCTGGGGACTTAGAGAAGGTGGGAGTTCCTCCCAGGTTAAAAGTCCTCTCCTTCCACACCACTTCAGACTCCATGTTTGGGTCCCCTTCCACAAACACTCTCTCGTGGAAGCCTGTCTTCCTCTCCTAACTCCATCTCTCTCTATTCCCTTCCACTCAGTGTGGAAGCTGCTTTCCTTTCCTGGATTCCATCTTTCTGTGTCCTCTCACTCAGTGTGAGAGGAGCTTTCGTTCTCTGGTTTACCCACTCTGGGAACCCTTCTTACTCAGTGTAAGAGCGGTTTTTCTTTCTCTCACTCAGTGTGAGAGTTAGCTGTTTCTCTCTCCTTTTTCTCTCTCTAAATAAATCACTTTCTATAAACACTTTTGAGTCCGGCATTTACTACGCACTGAGCTGTGGTCCCCTCCCTCATTCTTGAGGGCAGGATACCTAGAACCTGGAGAAATATCCTCTCAGGGGAGCTGAGGACACCCTGAACCCCAGTATTACAAGATCTTTTGGACATTTTTAATCAAATTATTCAATTTTTTTCTATAAAATTGTTTGAGTTCCTTTTATATTCTAGTTTCGAATTCCTTGTCAGATAGCGTACTGGAGATCCTCAGAGGGGCAGAACCAGTAGGACATATGTGTATACAAAAGGGAGTTTATTAGGGAGAATTGGCTCACACGATTACAAAGCAAAGTCCCGAGATAGAGCATCCACAATCTGGGGAAACAGAGAAGCCAGTAGCGGCTCAGTCCATGTCTGAAAGCCTCAAAACCAACGAAGGCAACATTGCAACATTCAATCTGCATCCAAGGGCTTGAGAGACCATAGGAAGTGCTAGTGCAATTCTCCAAGTCCAAGGCCAAAGAACCTGGAGTCTAATGTCCAAGGGCAGGATTTAGAGAAGCAAGTGTCTGGCAGGGGAAGAAGAAAAAGAGAGCCAGAAGACTCAGCAAGCAAGCTTATGCCACCTTCCTTCTGACTGATTTGTTCTAGCTGCACTTGCAGCTGATTGGATGGACCCTACTCACATTGAGTTTGGGTCTTCCTCTCCCCATCCACCAACTCAATCAGTCTCTTCTGGCAACACACTCACAGACACACCCACAAAGAACACTTTATCACCCACGTAGGCATCCCTCAATCCAACAGGATGACATCTAATATGAATTATCACAGATGAGTAGTTTGAAAATATTTTCTCCCACTGTGTAGATTGTCTCTTCACCAGGGTGATTACTTCCTTTGCTGTGCAGAAGCTTTATAAGTTGATTTAATCCCATTCATCCATTTTTGCTTTGATTGCCTGAGCTTGTGGGGTATTACTCAAGAAATCATTGCCCAGCCCAATGTCCTGGAGAGTTTTCTCAATGTTTTTTTTTTAGTATTTTCATAGTTAGATGCCACAAATAAGTTTTCAATCCATCATGATTTGCTTTTTGTATATGGTAAGAGATAGGGGCTCAGTGTCATTTTTCTCAACAGGAATGCCCAGTTTCCCCAACAATATTTACTGAAGAGACAGTCCTTTTCTCAATGTACATTCTTGGACCTTTGTTGAAAATGAGTTCCCTGTAGGTGTATGCATTTATTTTAGGGTTATCTATTCTGTTTCATTGACATATATTTCATTTTTTATACCAGTACCATGCCATTTTGCTTAATATAGCCTTGCCGTATAAATTTAAGCCAGGTAATGTAATTCCTCCATTTCTGTTATTTTTACACAAGACAGTTTTGGCTATTTTGGGTCTTTTTTTGTTCTATTTGAATTTTGAGATAGTTTTTTCTTTTCATGAAGAATGGCATTGGTGCTTTGATAGGGTTTGCACTGAATCCATAGATTGCTTTGGGTACTATAAACATTTTAGCAATATTATTTCTTCCAATCCACAAATATAAAATATATTTTGATTTTTGGGGTGCTCTTCCATTTTCTTCATCAATGTTTTATACTTTTCCTTGTAGAGATCTACACTTCTTTGGTTAAATTAATTCCTAGGTATTTAATTTTATTTGTAACTATTGTAAATGGGATTCCTTCTTGGATTTTTTTTTCCAATTGTTCGCTGTTGGTATACAGAAATGCTACTGACTTTTGTATGTTAATTTTGAATTTTTAAGAGATGTGCAATATAACTAAATCCTTTTTCAGCATCAAATGAAATGATCATTATATTTTTGTGCTTTCTAGTGATATGGTGAGTCACATTTATTCATTTGAATATGTTAAATCATCTTTGATTATATTTCTGATTGTTTGCTGTTAACATATAGAAATGCTACTGATTTTTGTATGTTCATTTTGAATCCTGCGACTTTACTGTATTGATCAATTCTAATAGTTTTCTTGTGGAGTCTTGTATTAGTCAGTTCTCACACTGCTATAAAAAACTGCCTGAGACTGGGTTATTTATAAAAGAAAGAGGTTTAATTCACTCAGTTCCACATTGCTAGGGAGGCCTCACAAAACTTACAATCATGGTGGAGGGCAAAGGAGAAGCAGACACCTTCTTCACAAGGTGGCAAGACAGAGTAAGTGCAAGGAGAGGAAATGCCAGATGCTTATAAAATCATCAGATGTCATGAGACCCACCCACTATCCAAGAACAGCTGGGGGAAACCACTTCTGTGATCTGATTACCTCCACCTGGTCCTATTTTTGACACGTGGGGCTTATGGAAACTACAATTCAAGATAAAATTTTGGGTGGAGACACAGTCTTTAGGTTTTTTCACATATAAGGCCATATCATATGCAAACAAGATTTGACATTTTTTTTTCCAATTTTGATGCTGTTTATTTATTTCTTTTGTCTGATTGACCTAACAAAGTCTTTTAGTACTACATTGAATAAAAGTGGTGAAAGAGGACATCATTGTCATGTTCCAGATCTTGGAGGAAAGGCTTTTAGGTTTTTTTTTTTTTTTTTTTTCCCATTCAGTATGATCCTAGATGGGGGTCTATCATATATATGTTTTATTGTGTTGAGATATGTTCTTTCTATACCCATATTTTTGAGAGTTTTTTTTCATGAAGAGATGTACAATATTACTAAATCCTTTTTCAGCATCAAATGAAATGATCATATATTTTTGTCCTTTCTAGTGATATGGTGTGTCACATTTATAGATTTGCATATGTTAAACCGTGATTGCATCATTAGGATTAATCCCATTTGGTCAGGATGAATAGCCTTTTAATGTGCTATTGAATTCAGTTCGCTAGACTTTTTGTTAAGGATTTTTGCATCAATGTTTTTCAGGAATATTGGGCTATAGTTTTCTTCTACTGTGTGTCTTTGTCTAGTTTTGGTATCAGAGTAATACTGACCTAATAGAATGAGGTTGGAAGTATTACCTCCTCCTCTGCTTTTCAGAATAGTGTGACTAGGATTGATATTATAACTTATTTAAGTGTGTGGTAAAATTCAGCAGTGAAGCCATTGGGTCCTGGGCTTTTCTTTGCTGGGAGACTTTTTATTATGGCTTCAGTAATCACTTCTTATTGGTCTGTTCTGTTTTTTTATTTTCTCATGGTTCAATCTTGGTAGCTTGTATGTGTCTAGGAATTTATCCATTTCTTGTAGATTTTTCAATTTGTTAGCATATAGTTGTTCAACGTAGCTTCTAATGATCCTTTGAATTTCTGAAGTATCCCTTTAAAGTCTCCTTTTTCATCTATAATTGTATTAATTTGGGTCTTCTCTTAATCTCTTAGTTTGGGTCTTTTCTTAGTCTGGCTAAAGGTTTTTCAATTTTGCTTATCTTTTCAAATAACCTACTTTTTGTTTTGTTAATCTTTTGTATTGAATTTTAATTTGAATTTTATTTACTTTTGCTCAGATATTAATTCTTTTCAGCTACTAATTTTGGATTTGGTTTGCTCTTGGGTTTCTAATTCTTTAGGATACATAGATTATTCATTCGATTTTTTTTCTTGTATAATGTAGACGCTTATTGCTATAAACTTTCCCATTAATACTGCTTTCACTACATCTCATAGGTTTTTGTATAATGTGTTTCCATTTTCATTTGTTTCAAGTAACTTTTCAATTTTGTTCTTAATTTCCTCATTGAGTCACTGGCTATTCTGAGCATATCATTTAATTTGTGTTCATATTGTCTCCAAAGTTCCTGTAGTTACTGATTTCTAGTTTTATTCCATTGCAGTGAAAGAAGTACTTGATAATAATTTTTTTCTAATTTTTAACACTTATCTTGTGGTGTAATATATGGTCTATCTTTGACAGTGATCCATTTGCTGAGAAGAAGATTGTGTATTCTCTAGCCATTGAATGAAATGTTCTGTAAATATCTAAAAGGTCCATTTGGCCTATAGTGTAGATTAAGTCTAATATTTTTTTGTTGATTTTCTGTATAGATGAGCTGTCTAATGCTAAAATTGATGTGTGGAAGTCTCCAGCTATTGTTTTGTTGAGGCTTACACATCTCTCTTTAGCTCTAATAATATTTGTTTTATTTATCTGGGTGCTCCAGTGTTGAGTACATGTGTATTCCCAGTTCTAATATCATGAATTGACACCATTATTATTATATAATGATCTTCTTGTTTGTTTTTTTTTTAATGAAATCTGTTTTTACTGATGTAAGTATAGCTATTCCTGCTTTGGTTTTTTATCCATTTTCACAGAATATTTTTTCCATCCTTTTGTTTTTAGTCTACCTGTATACTTACAGGAGAAACCTTTTTCTTTTTTTTAAATTTATTTTATTGCATTTTAGGTTTTGGGGTACATGTGAAGAACATGCAAGATTGTCGCATAGGTATACCCGTGGCAGTGTGATTTGCTGCCTTCCTCCCCATCACCTGTATCTGGCATTTCTCCCTGTGCTATCTCTCCTCAACTCCCCACCCCCCACTGTCCCTCCCCTAGTTCCCCCCAGCAAACCCCAGTGTGTTGTGCTCCCCTCCCTGTGTCCATGTGTAGGAGAAACCTTTTTCTTGTAGGAAACAGGTTGTCAGGTCTTTTCTTTTTAATCCATTCAGCCACTCTACTTCTTATGATTAGAGAGTTTAGTCCAGTTACATTCAATGTTATTATTGATAGTAAAGACCCACTGCTGCCATTTTTTTTATTAGTTTCCTGGTGCTTTTTGGTGTCTTTATATTTTTCTTTCCTTTCTTCCTGTCTTCCTTTTTATAAAGTTGACTTTTTCAGGTGATCCTAACACTGACTGCAAAAACAAGCTAAATAACAATCAAAGAGAAAACTGATACAAACTCTACACTTTAACTCACCACTTTTTAACATTTGATTGTTTCTGTTTATAAATTGTTATAGTCTGTGTCTTGAAAAGTTGTTGTAGCAATTATTTTGGATAGGTTAATGTTCCATCTTTCTATTCAAGGCATGAGTAGTTTACATACTACAATAACCGTGCTATAATAGTCTGTGTTTTTCGGTTTACTTACTCTTACCTGAGAGTTTTGTACCTTTATGTGATTTCTTATTGTTTACTAACATATTTTTCTTTCAGATTGAAGTACTTCCTGTAGCATTTCTTGTAGGACAGGTCTAGTGTTGATGAAATCCCTTAGCTTTTGTTTGTCTGAGAAAGTATTTCTTTGTCCTTCATGTTTGAAGGATATTTTCACTGGATTTACTGTTCTAGGATAAAAAATATTTTCCTTTGGCACTTTAAATATTTCATGCCATGCTCTCCTGACCTGTAAAGATTGCACTGATAAGTCCGCTGCCAGATGTATTGAATCTCAATTGTGTATTACTTGTCTCAATTCTCTTGCTGCTTTTAGAATATTTTCTTTATTCTTGATCTTTGGGAAGTAATTATTAAATGTTTTGAGGCAGTTTTATTTGAGTCAAATCTGCTTGGTGTTCTATAACTTTCTTGTACTGGAATACTGATATATTTCTATAGGTTTGGGAAATACTCTGTTATTATCCCTTTAAATAGAGTTTCTGCCTCATCTCTGTCTCTACCACCTCTAAGGCCAATAACTCTTAGATTTGCTTTTGTGAGGTTATTTTTTAGATTTTGTAGGCATGCTTTATTCTTTGTTATTTTATTTCCTCTGACTGTGTATTTTCAAATAGCCTGTCTTCAAGCTCAATAATTCTTTCTTCTGCTTAATCAAGTCTACTGTTAAAAGACTCAGATATATTGGTCAGTATGTCATTTGCAATTTTCAAATCCAGATTCCTAGAGCTTGGTGGAGCGGTGACTGAATTAAGCCTGTGGCCACCACGACTGTGACGTTGCTGTGTCAGACCTGAAGCCAGTACAGCACTTGGTCCTTGCCAAGGCCTGTGGTAACTACTGCCTGGCTACTGCTTATGTTTGCTGAAGGCCCTATGGCTACATAATCTGCAGGTGGCAAAGCCAGCCAGACTTGTGCCCTTCCTTTCATGGTGACAAGTCCCCCTGGCCCTGAGTGGGTCCAAAGATGCTGTCTGGGAGTCAGAGCTTGGAGGTAGAAACCTTAGGTATCTATCTGGTATTCTAGTCTACTGTGGCTGAGCTGCTACCCAAACCATAAGACAAAGCCTTTACTTCTCTTCCCCCTTCTTTCCATAAACAGAAGAGTCTCTCCCCATGGCCACAACCACCCTAGGCTCATGGCATATACTGCCTGGCTACCACTGATGTTCACTCAATTCCCAAGGGCTCTTAAGTAAGCTTGTGGTGAATGCTGGCAGGCCTTGGACCCTCGCTTCAGGGAAGCGTGCTTACCTCTGCCCCAGTGAAGGTCTAGAAATGTCTTGTAAGAGCAATTGGCTGGAACTGGTGACCCCAAGAACTCATGGGGTGCTCTACCCTACTGTGATGGGGCAGCACAGAGATTGAATGCAAAGTCATACAATCACTGGGCTCTCCATCTCCCAAACGCACAGATTCTCTCTTCATGTCATGTGGCTGCTGCCTTAGGATGGGAGATGGGTGGATTTGGTAATTCAAGACTGTCTTTCCTACCCTGTCCAGTGTCTCTTTCCTTGCTATGACGTGAACACCACATACTATGATAATTCACCTAATTTTTTGATTTTTAATAAGAGTGCTTTTTAGTGTGGATAGTTGTTCAATTTGGTGTTCCTGTGGGGAAGATGACTGGTGGAGGCTTCTATTTGGCCATTTTGTGCAGCCTCTTCTCCCAATCTACATGAATTGTAAATGCACAGATTCTTCAAACACACAGTTTGGTTTCTGAGTATTTATCCTTATGTGAACAACGAGGCGCATACAAAAACATGTACCGCATCATTGTTGAAAGACAACTTAAATGCCTATTAATTGGATAGTGGGTAAATAAGTTGTAGTAACAACCATACTAGAGATTAAAATGATGTATTTAAACAGAATGATGTATACACTGACATACAACAATACCTACTATATATTATTTAGTGAAAATAGGAGTAATTGAATCATACTGCAAAGTCCAATTTATATAAAAAGGAAGATTTGTACAAAACAGGGCTAGAGAGATGTATGTAAAACTGTTCACAGCGATTGTTTCTGGGAAAGAAAGGGGAATTAAAGGCACATTTTCCTCATTTTGTCCTATATTCTGCATTATTCAAAGTTATTGTCACTGCAAGAGGGCATCCACACATTGCTTTCATAAAAAAAAATTAAAATATAAGTATTTTCTTTCCAAAGTTCTTCTCCTGAATAAATTATATCACATTTTTATAAGCTTTATATCTCTTATTTCTTTTTAATATGATAAGTATAAATATCCATTTAAAAGTTTCAGCAGTCTTATTCAGTTATTCTAAATTGAACTTTTTAATCTTAATGAATGTACTCTGCTTTCTTGGAGAGCTACAAAAGAAAAAATAATTGCATAACTGCCTAATTCATTTGTTTTTTTGAGCCAAAAAAAAGAATAATAATAATTTGACATGTTGGTTTTTTTTTTTTTTTT
>NW_016107807.1:1026891-1077102 GCF_001604975.1 Cebus imitator | reverse complement strand
ACTACAACCTCCACCTCCCAGGTTCAAGGGATTGTCCTGCCTCAGCCTCCCGAGTATCTGGATTACAGGCTGGAGCCACCACACCTAGCTAATTCTTGTATTTATGGTAGAGACAGGATTTCACCATGTCGGCCAGGTTGGTCTCGAACTCCTGACCTTGTGATCTGCCCCCTCCTTGGCCTCCCAAAGTGCTGGGATTACAGGTGTGAGCCACTGAACCCGGCCATTTCTTATGTTTTCAGCAGTCACAGTATACTCAGTGACTTACTGATGCATCTAAGTCCTGTAGTCCAGCATGCTGGTTGGTAGCCCAATGACAGTGGCACATAATTTGCTTTTTTCTTTTATTTCTAGTCATTGTGTCCACTAAACCTTCACTATGAGTCACAATCAAATTAGTCTTTCACAGAAATACGATCTATATATTAGATTATCTGGCTGAGCCTGATTCAATCTGTCAAAAGGCCTAAAGAACATAGCTGAGGCTTCCCAGAGGAAGAAACCCCCATGATGGCAGCAGCTTTAGCTCAGGTGTAAAGTTCGAGCTTTCCTTTTCTGGCAAATTGCATGTGTGGATTTTGGACTTGACTAGCCAGCCCCAGAGCTGTGTAGCTAATTCCCTGCAATAAATCTCTTAATATATAAAAAAAAGGATCTTAGCGAATATAAACAACTGGCTGCTTTTAATACTTAAGCAGAACATGCTAGTATTATACTTCAAAGCAGTTTTCATTATTGAATATTTTATTTTCTTTTGAATCTCATGCAAATGGAAAAAGGAAAGAAATATTCCATATTTGTTATTATGCACAAGACATATTTGACAAAAGCTTGGGCTGAATCAGATGTCTTCTTGTATTTTGCCAGAGTAATATCTCTCGAGGCATGTAATGTAGTAGAATAAGCCTCAGTGAGACTTGAACATCTTTGGATTTAATGATAGCTTTTGTATTTTCTTGCTTTGTGACACTGAGTGAAGCACATAACCTCTATGAACTTCATTGTCCTGATTTGCAAGAGATAGATAATAATGCCCAGCCTCTATGAACCTCACTGTGCTTATAGGTAAAACACAAATAATATCTGTCATTGTCCCCTTTCAAGATTGTTAGAGGGTTCACATGCAATAGTGGAGGGCAAATTCTCTCAACTCAAAGCACTATACACACAAGAGGTATAAATATTAGATGACAATCAGCCAGCTGATGCTCTCTCTACCTGTGTAATAAACAGCAAGCCGAAGTTTATTTAAGCCCTATGCTTCCTTTCAATTTTTTTTTCATGTATTATAAATTCAAGTCTTCAGAGTAAAATGCAATAAATACATTTCCAAGGCACAGTCACTGGGGAGACAGAACCCTATAGGAAGGAACAGACTCCTATACTATTCTGAATTATGCAGAAACATAGCTGTCAGTCCTTTTCACATCTTGTTATCTTTTGGTCAGTGATGCTGTTTGGTGTTGGAGCTGCTGCCTTAGTCTCCAGGGAGAAGGGCTCAATGTTTACGATGCGATGGGAGTTTTGCAGAGAACCTAGCTAGTCAACAGCAACCATTAGCTGCATAATGACTCAGTGCTCTTCTTTAACTAAATACAACATTATTTTTTAATCCTTTGCTAAAACACATTTTTAAATTCAAAGACCAGAAAAAAAAGTTAGCTTTTAATGTTTTTTCACATTGCATATTGTATTTCTGCCTAAAAGGAGGCTGCAGCTTTGGACAGTGGAAAGGATGTGTGCAGTAAACTGTATCAGGTAGGGAGAAACTCAGGCAGTAATAAGATTTGAAAAATTATTGGCAACCCAAAACAGATCACCAGGGCAAAGAGAAAAATTTAGAGTAGTCCCACCTTGGCCAAAATGCCCAGGTCCTTGCACCTCCAGTGTCTCCAGTTAATGATTACATAAGAAGAGTGTGGCCACCTGAAAAGTTGAGACATTTCCTCAAGGAGCTAATGGTTGGAGACTGTCAGTTAGTTGCATTCCCTGCAGCTGAATTGCAAATTTTTTTTCTATGGGGAGATTCAGGCACACATCTTTATGGCTTCAACAGAGGTGTTGGAGGTCAGATGAGAAAGATAAGACATACGAAAGACTTCTGGGGGAGAGGGATAATGAGTATGTCCGGTAAATAAGTAGGATTTTTGGGTAGCACTAAGGACTCACTTGAATTTAAATGGAAATCAGTCAGCATAATCCTGTGCTTTTCTCAATTTGTGTTCACATATTGCAATAGGTAAGTAGGGTTGGATTTACCAAGTTTGGGATCTTGTTATTTAAGAATAACAAATATCAATGTCTGTAGAGTCCATTCAGTTCCCAAATTCTACAATTTTTTGTGTATGCAGGTGATCTGACTTTTAATCCAATAGCTCCCATATTAATTCCAGGGACTGGCAAACAGGCCATAGGCCTAATCTACCCTAAATGGTTTTGTCATTCAAGCTTTATTGCTCAGAAATCCCATTACTGGTTACATAACCAAAGAAAAATAAATCATTTTAAATGCCACATGCATGCGTATGTTCATCACAGCACTATTAACCATAGTAAAAACACGGAATCAACCTAGGTGTCCATCAGTGGTAGATGGATTGAGAAAGCGTTATGAGTTCATGTCCTTTGCAGGGACATGGATAAAGCTGGAAACCATCATTCTCAGCAAACTAACACATGAACAGAAAGCCAAACACCACATGTTCTCACTCACTCATAAGTGGGAGTTGAACAATGAGAACACATGGACATAGGGAGGGGAACACCACACACTGGGGCCTGTCAGGTGGTGGGGTACTAGGGGAGGGAAAGCATTAGGAGAAATATCTAATGTAGATGATGGTGGGATGCACATGTATACCTATGTAACAAACTTGCACGTTCTGCACATGTATCCTGGAACTTAAAATATAATAAGGAAGGAAGGAAGGAAAGAAGGAAGGAAGGAAGGACGGAAGGAAGGAAAAAAGAAAGAAAATGTGGTACATATACACCAAGTAACACTACACAGCCATAAAAAGGAATAAAATCATGTCCATAAAGGCAGCTACAAGCCATTATCCTAAGTGAATTAATGTACAAATAGAAAACCAAATACTGAATGTTCTCACTTACAAGAGGGAGCTAGACATTGAGTATACATGGACACAATGATGGGAACAATAAACACTGGGGACTGTTAGAGGGGATAGAGAGGGAGGAGGTCAAGGGTTGAAAAACTATTGGGTATAATGTTCACCAACTGGGTGATGGGATAAGTCATACCCCAAACCCCAACATCATACAATATACCCATGTAACAAGCCTGCACATGTACCCTGTGAATCTAAAAGAAAAATTGAAATTATAAAATAATCAAATAATAAATACAGTTTTATTGGAACATGGGCATATCCACTCATTTTACATATTGTCTATTACGTTTTTCATACTACAAATGCAGAGTTGAGTGTTTGCAACAAAGACTAGGGAGATTGACAAGCCTAAAATCTGGACTATATGGTTGTTTACAAAGTTTGTCTCCAGATTAGGCTAACGTAGCTGGCTTTCTCTGTGGATCCCTCACAAAACTGTAGCTTCGAAGAGCATGAGTACCTGGTGTAAATGAGGGACATTCTAGGATAATGGCTATGGGAGCAGGTTTTAGTCCTGCTAGATCCATCAGCCCTTAGCAAATCATTAACACTAAGGTGCACACAATATATTTTGGTTGAATTAATCTACATTGAATATTATCTCATCTTTGCATTAATTCTACAATTATTCAGACCACTGTTAGTTATATGGTCTGGAGATACAGCATATGTTATCATTTGTACTCAATGGTTTTTTTTTCACAAATATCTATTATTATCTTATTTTCCAAGCGAAAACATCACTGTTTGTCAAACATATATTACCATCTTTCCTATAAATAATGACCAATGAATAATTTTGTATTAAAATAATATGTAAGGCCATTCTGGGGTAACCAAAACCAGAATTCAAAGATTCTGCTGAAATTTTTATAGTACTTCTATTTGACATAGGGCTTCACATGCAAAGTCGATAAACAACTCCTATTTCTAGTTCCAGTAATTGCTGGCATTAGCCATGTTTCTTAGCATCCATTCATCAAGCATTTAATCAATTAGTCTCTCAGGTGTGACGTTCGGGAAATGATGTGGCATCCACAGTACATATCCCATATCAGGTTGCAAAAAAAACAGCTGCGGTGGAAGGATTTTGCTCTGTCTACCATTCAGATGAAAGAAGTTGGTTTGGAACATCTAGGAAGGTCTGGGGATTGGAGAGGAAAAAAAAATATGACCTGCAGAAGTGGAGAACTCCATAGGTTGTTGTGGGAAGAGGATAAATAGAGAATAAAACGTGAATGACAATGCTAGAATTTGAAATGAACAGGCTGCTGAGAGGACCAGGTAATGGTTACCTAGGGCTGAGGGATAAATTTCTCAAGTACAGGATAAAATATTAGCATGGCAGAGGATGCAAGTGCTCAGAACTCTTGGGCATAGGAGGAGTCTCTGATCCCCCTACCAGAAGAAAAACAAGAAGATAACATGTCAGTGGCACTGGACAGAGCTGGAAATCTTCATAATACATATTTGGCTTTCATTTATAATCTGCAGAAATGATAGTTATTGTAGAGTGTCTATTCATCAGCAGACTTAAATGTCCCTTTCAAGCAAATCTGAAGGGAGCAATGGAGCTCCCAGCACAGCACTTAAGCTCTGGTAGGAGACAGAGTACCTCCTCAAGTGGCTCCCTGATCCCCATATATCCTGAGAGACACCTCATACAGAAGAGCTCTGGCTCACACCTGGCAGGTACCCTTCTGGGACAAAGCTACCAGACAGAGGAACAGGCAGCCATCTTTGCTTTTCTGCAGCCCCTATGGGTGATTCCCAGCCGATCAGGGTCTGAGGTGGACCTCCAGCAGTCCTGCAGCAGAGAGGCCTGACTGTTAGAAGGAAGACTAAAAAACAGAAAGAAAGACCTTTAACATCAACAGAAAAGACATCCACTCAGAGACCCCATCCAAAAGTTACCAACTTTAAAGACAAAAGGTAGATAAATCCATGACGATGGAGAGAAACCAGAGCAAAAAGGCTGAAATCACCAAAAAACAGAACGCCTCTTCTCCTCCAAGGGATCACAACTCCTTACCCAGCAAGGGAACAAAACTGAATGGAGAATGAGTTTGACAAATTGACAGAAGCAGGCTTCAGAAGGTGGGTAATAACAAACTTCTCTGAGCTAAGGGAACATGTTGTAACCTACTGCAAAGAAACTAAGAACCTTGAAAAAAGATTAGACAAAATTCTAACTAGAATAACCAGCTTAGAGAAGAACATAAATGAGTTGGTGGAGCTGAAAAACAGAGCACTCTCAGAACTCCCCGAAGCATACACAAATTTCAATACCCAAATTGATTAAGTGGAAGAAAGGATATCAGAGAATGAAGATCAACTCAAATAAATAAAATCAGAAGGCAAGATTAGAGAAAAAAGAGTGAAAAGATATGAACAAAGCCTCCAAGAAATATGGGATTACGTGAAAAGACCTAATCTACGTTTGATAGGTGTACCTGAAGGTGACGGGGAGAATGAAAGCAAGTTGGAAAACACTCTTCAGGATATTGTCCAGGAGAACTTGCCCAACCTAGCAAGGCAGGCCTACATTCAAATTCAGGAAATACAGAGAACAACACAAAGAAATTCCCGAAGAAGCGTAACCCCAAGGCACATAATTGTCAGATTCACCAGGGTTGAAATGAAGGAAAAAATGCTAAGGGCAGCCAGAGAGACAGGTTGGATTACCTTTCTCGCAGAAACCCTACAAGCTACAAGAGAGTGGGGGCCAATATTCAACATCCTTAAAGAAAAGAACTTTCAACCCAGAATTTCATAACCAGCCAAACTAAGCTTTATAAGTGAAGGAGAAATAAAATCCTTCATGGACAAGCAATTGCTGAGAGATTTCATCACTACTAGACCTGCCTTACAAGAGCTCCTAAAGGAAGCACTAAACATGGAAAGGAAGAACCAGTACCAGCGACTGCAAAAACATACCAAATGGTAAAGACCAACAACACAGTGAAGAAACTGTGTCAACTAACAGGCAAAACAACCAGCCAGTAACAAAATGGCAGGATCAAATTCACACATAACAATATTAACCTTACATGTAAATGGACTAAATGCCCCTATCAAAACACACAGACTTGCAAATTGGATAAAGAGTCAAGACCCATCAGTGTGCTGTATTCAGGAGACCCATCTCATGTGGAAAGACACATAGGCTCAAAATAAAGGGATGGAGGAAGATTTACCGAACAAATGGAGAGCAGAAGAAAGCAGGGCTTGCAATCCTAGTCTCTGATAAAATGGACTTTAAACCAACAAAGATCAAAAGAGACAAAGAAGGGCTTTACATAATGGTAAAGGGATCAATGCAACAGGAAGAGCTAACAATCCTAAATATATACACACCCAATACAGGAGCACCCAGATACATAAAGGAAGTTCTTAATGACCTACAAAGAGACTTAGACTCCCACACAATAATGGTGGGAGACTTTAACACTCCACTGTCAATATTAGATCACTGAGAGAGAAAATTAGCAAGGATATCCAGGACCTGAACTCAGATCTGGACCAAGCAGACCTAATAGACATCTACTGAACTCTCCACCCCAAAACCACAGAATATACATTCTTCTTAGCACCACAATGCACTTACTCTAAAATAGACCACATAATTGGAAGTAAAACACTCCTCAGCAAATGCAAAAAAAAAATGGAAATAATAACAAACAGGCTCTCAGACCACAGCACAATCAAATTAGAACTCAGGACTAAGAAACTCACTCAAAACTATACAACTACATGGAAACTGAACAACTTGCTCCAGAATGGCTACTGGATAAATAATGAAATGAAGGCAGAAATAAAGATGTTCTTTGAAACCAATGAACAATGACACAACATAACAGAATCTCTGAGACAGATTTAAATCAATGTCTAGAGGGAAATTTATAGCACTGAATGCCCACATGAGAAGTGAGGAAAGATCTAAAATCAACACCCTAATATCACAATTAAAAGAAATAGAGGAGCAAGATCAAACAAATTCAAAAGCTAGCAGAAGACAAGAAATAACCAAGATCAGAGCAGAACTGAAGGAGACAGAGACACAAAAAATCCATCAAAAAATCAATGAATCCAGGTGCTGTTTTTTTGAAAAGATCAACAAAATAGATGGACCACTAGCCACACTAATGAAAAAAAAAGAGAGGAGATTCAAATAGATGCAATCAAAAATGATAAAGGGGATCTCACCACCAATCACACAGAAATACAAACTACCATCAGAGATTACTACAAACACCTCTATGCACATAAACAAGTAAATATAGAAGAAATGGATAAATTCCTGGACACTTACACCCTCCCAAGACTAAACCAGGAAGAAGTTGAATCCTTGAATAGACCAATAACAAAGTCTGAAGTTGAGGCAGTAATTAATACCCTACCAACAAAAAAAGTTCTGGACCAGACGGGTTCACAGCCAAATTCTATCAGAGGTACAAAGAGGAGGTGGTACTAATCCTTCTAAAACTATTTCAAACAATACAAAAAGAGGGACTCCTCTTTAACTAATTTTATGAGACCAACATCATCCTGATACCAAAACCCGGCAGAGATACAAATAAAGAGAAATATTCAGGCCAATATCCATTATGAACATTGATGTGAAAATCTTCAATAAAATACTGGCAAATCAAATCCAATGGCACATCAGAAAGCTTATCCATCCAATAAGGTCGGCTTCATCCCTGGGATGCAAGGCTGGTTCAACATATGCAAATCTATAAGTGTAATCCACCACATAAACAGAAACAAAGACAAAAACCACATGATTATATCAATAGATGCAGTGAAGGCCTTTGACAAAATTCAACAGCCTTTATGCTAAAAGATTCTCAATAAACTAGGTATCGATGGAACGTATCTAAAAATAATAAAAGCTATTTATGACAAATCTACAGCCAATATCACACTGAACAGGCAAAAACTGGAAGCATTCCCTCTGAAATCTGGCACTAGACAAGGATTCCCTCTGTTATCACTCCTATTCAATATAGTATTGGAAGTTCTGGCCAGAGAAATCAAATTTACAGGAAAAACAAACAACCCCATCAAAAAGTGGGTGAAGGATATGAACAGACACTTGTCAAAAGAATACATTTATGCAGCCAACAAATATACGAAGAAAAGCTCATCATCACTGGTCATTAGAGAAATGCAAATAAAAATCACATTGAGATACCATCTCATGCCAGTTAGAATGGAGATCATTAAAAAATCTGGAGACAACAGATGCTGGAGAGGATGTGGAGAAATAGAAATGCTTTTACACTGTTGGTGGACGTACAAATTAGTGCAACCATTGTGGAAGACAGTGTGGCGATTCCTCAAGGATCTAGAAATAGGAATACCATTTGACCCAGCAATCCCATTACTGGGTATATACCCAAAGGATTATAAATCATTGTATTATAAAGGCGCATGCACATGTATGTTTATTGTGGTACTGTTCACGATAGCAAAGACTTGGAACCACACCAAATGCCCATCAATGATAGACTGGATAAAGAAAATGTGGCCCATATACACCATGGAGTACCATGCAGCCATAAAAAAGGATACATTCATGTCCTTTGCAGGGACATGGATGAAGCCGGAAACCATCATTCTCAGCAAATTGACACAAGAATAGAAAACCAAACACCTTATGTTCTCACTCATAAGTGAGTGTCGAACAATGAGGACACATGGACACAGGGAGGGGAACATCACACCCCGGGGGCTGTTGGGTGGTAGGGGATTAGAGGAGGGATAGCACAGGGTGAGGAGATTGGGGGGGTATAACATTAGGAGAAATACCTAATGTAGATGAGACCGTGTGAGAACATCTATCAACCAGTAAGAGAGGCCTTATTAGAAATAGAATTAGCCAAAGCCTCAGTCTGGGACTTCTGGTCTCCAGAAGTGAGAGAAAATAAATGTCTGTTTTTTAGGCAACCCCCTTAACATGTGGCGTTTTGTTATGGCAACCCAAGCTGACTAATACTGATATCCTGTATCTTATACATAGTGTTTAATGCCAAATAAATCCAGACACACCAAGAAAAGTAAAGCTCTATTCCTGTGGCCAGGGATAACTATGTATTTAAGGTTTTTTTTTTTTTTTTTTTTTTTTCACAGATCACCATGCATCCAATCCATCCTGTACACTGAAGCTGAAAATGTATCTTTCTAAACTGTCTCACCCACAAATCATCCATGGCCACCACCTATAGAACAATAAATACAAGACAAATCCCATATGCCTTCAGCTGCCATACAAGGTCATCAATAATTCTGTTCCAACTTGAATTTTGGGGACTACCACCCAGGCCTCTTTGAAGCCACACACCTTCCACTTCAGCTGTAGCACTTGCACTTTCTCAATGTGTCACGCTCTTTTATGCTTCAGTGAGTGAGTCATTACCCTGCCTAGAGCATCTTCTCCCACATCTAGGCTTTGAGACTCAAATACCTGCCACACCCCTCTTCTCCTCCCAGGGCCAACTCAAATGTCACTTGTTCTCCCTCAATCTCTCATACCTCAGGTGGAACTAATTCTTTCCTCATTTGTGTCCCTACATTTATTTCACTTTTTAAAAACTTGCCACATCAAATTGCAGTTACATTTCAGAATGTCCACCCTCCTCCCCTAAATAATGAGCTCTTCAAAGCAGAGAAGATGTCTTACTCATCTCGGAGAGAATAATAACAGCCCAATGAAGGGAGCTGAATAACTGTTGAACAAATTTACATTCATGTTCAAGAAGATCAGTATTAAAGAGCAACAAGGCCCCTGAGGAGCAGCTAAATGAATAACTTGCCACCCACACAAGATACTGGTAGGAAATCACATTTTTATTAAAAGTAAAGCCCAATATTCTTGTAGATGAGAGGAGGAAGAAGGCTAAAAAGAAGTGAGCACCAGTATTTGTGAATTTTTAAAAGGCAAACTGGCCCAATGGCTTCCTTATTCGTAAAATCAGGGCTTTAGATGAGATGACTTCTAAGGGCCTCCCAAATGCTAAATCAGCTGGTTGTGTGACTTGCCAAATAGGCAAGACAACACTTACATCTGCAGCCGTGGTTTCATAATTTTGCAATGATTATGTGCTGAAGAAATCAACTCATAACAACCAGTGAGATGGTTAACTGGAAAGAGCTAGGTTAAAAGTGTGCTTTAAAATAAAATGAAAGACCCAGAACCGTACTCAATTATGTAGCTACCTGTCTGGGCTGTTGCCCTGAATCCAACAAGCCCTCAGATTTAATGACTGGGGTTACCTGGAAGCATTTCCCACATGTTTAAATATCAGTAAGCCTGACAGGCCACTGCTTCTTGAGACAGAGGGACCAATGCAAAATAAGAATCAGATTTCAAACGCAAAACCAAAGCACTGGTTTGAAAAAATATAAATTAAGTAGTGTGCCTTTCAGACAGTAGACAAGTCGTATGCAGATAGTTCACCCAACTTAAATAAATCTACTTTGGAACCTCAACTGCGCTGTCCAGTTAAATTGCTAATTGCTTAGCTACTTTACATTAATGGTATAGCCCCAATTCAAGTACATTTTCATGCGAGAGCTATCATCATCTAAACTGTGTCTGGACAAGTTGTTAAGAACAGAATATACATATATAAGATGGGAAGAACCTTAGAGGTCATATTCATTTTACAGATTAAAAAACCAAATTTGAAATCTGAAATCTAAAGGGATTTAGCTTCTTCACCACTGTTTAGTGTTCTTTTTAGTATGTAAATGTAATATTATGCATAGGTATATATTTCTGTAGCTATATTCAGACATTGCAGACTTCAAAGTTAGACATATGAATGTAAAAAATAATAAACACTCCCACCACTGAAGACACTTACACTTCTCAGCAACTCCTGGTTGTCTGACAGAATTCATGCTCTCTTAATTTAGCACAAAGACCATGTGTGACCTGGCCTTTTCTACCTCTGTGACAGCACTCACTCATGCTCCTGTATTTTCTGTTTTTGACACCAACAGAACTCAAAGAGCTTTGTTTCCTGAAAATGCAATGTAATCACTCATCTTGGTGCCATTCTTGATACTGTCACTGCTGTTTGGAATGTCTGCTTTGCTTTACTTTTACTCCTTTTTCTATACCCAGCCCTTTGATCACTTACTTTAATAAACCCTACTAAAGAGTCTTTTCAGAACCAATCTCTCTGTTTTTTTTTTTTTTTTTTTCTTAGTCCTGTATTGGAGTCCAGGTCATATCCTGTCTTGTAATTAGAAGTCATGTTCACATATGTCTCTTCATTTTATATTTCAGAACTCCAAAGACTCCTAGTATGGAGTTTGGCATATGATATGTGCTCAATAAAGTCTATTTGTTTATCTGTGTTTTAATTGAAGATGTCGGTGGAAGAGAAATCACAAAGGATCCTGGTATCTAGAGGCTCCAAGTAAGAATGCAAAGCGGCCAACACTGGTCTGTGTTACCTCAAAGGATCTTGCCACCTAGGGGCTCCACGTAAGAATGCAAAGCAGATCCTTTGAGGCCAATACAGGTCTGTATTCCCATTTGGTTCTACAGTTCTGCATATTAGATCTGCGTACAGATCTAATGCTGATAGATCAGTCTTCCCCAGATGCACTCCAAAAATCAACATGTCCCTGCTCTTACCTCAAATCCAATTCCAAACCCCCATTCTTTCAGTGTAGCTGATCTCAATGGGGCATTGAGGAGGTAAGAAATTAGTTTTAGGTAACTCCTGCAGGGGTATGGGGGCAGGAAAGACCTTTGCTTTGAATCCACTGAAAGCCTAGAGGAAATATTTTATGGTAAGCAGTGAACGAGATTCAGACTTGTACTCACCAGCACATTAACTATTGACTTATTTCAATCCTCTTGCCATATGAATGACTGCTCTTGAATACATTGGATTCAGCCACAAGAATCTGCTTTCTATAAAATTGGCTCAATTCACATATGACCATACATAGCCTGGGGTATGGTGAACCCAGACAATAGTTAATAAATATGGTTAGTTTTATCTAGTTAGTCCCAATGGGCTATGCAAAATAGCTATCTATGTAATAGATATATATTATATATTATGTACATATACATAAATATATATTATATGTTATATACATATTATAGAATATATATTATATAGTTATATATTATATATCAGTTATATTAATATAATATGTAACTTATATATTACAATTCTGTTATATATTAATTATGATATTATATATATAATATGGCAGCTCTGTAATAATAGTAGAGTCAGAAGACCTTTGTTTAAGCCTTGGCTCTACCAAAAGGTGTCAGTTTGCATTCTCAAGGAAGAACATACCAAGAGCCAAGAGGAGGTTATAGTACAAAAGATATATGGAAGTAACCATTCTGATAGATCAAAGGGAAGAGAGAGTATGAGCAGGCAGTAAAAGGTTTCAGAGAACAATACAGATCTGATGCATGCAAGAGGAAGGGTTGGAGATCATTGGTTGGCTAGGAGGATCCTCAGACTGTGGTGTAAATTTTTAAACCTCTAATCCAGTTCAAGAAAGGACTCTGGAGCACTGGATAGAAATAACCAGAACCCAGTACATACACAGTCATTGCCTAGAGCTGCTTGAGGAGAACATATATTGGGTAAAAATGCTGCAATTGGGACCAAAGCCATCGCAGCTGGAACTTGTCAACTGGCCATAATCTTTCTAGAAGGTTTTCTCCTGAAGAAAAATTTGAGCAGCACACCTACATGGCTGCCACACAGGAAACTCCTTTAATCTTACCCTTCATTTTTATACGTAGATTATAGAGAACACACCAGAAAAATCTAGTTGGATGAGTCAATCTAACGTTTCTTGCTCACCTAAAGTTTAAATAAAAGGAACCACATTGACTACCTGATAGACTATGGGGAAATAAATGTTTAGTATGTTTGCTTTAATCAACTGAGAGGTCATGATAAAATATATTGAAATTGCTCTTTTCTTTGGCTTTATATGCTTACCTGGTCTATCTAAAGTTATTTTAAAAATGTAGTTGGGTACAGCCACTGAAATAGTAACATAGACTTTCATTATGAGGGATATCTTGGTGTGTATATTGTGGGCCTCTAGTAACATTCCTGCCATAAACAGAGAGAAAAATTGGAATGAAAGAAAGAGCAATTCAAGTGACATTTATTTAATACCGCCTGTGCACCTGGCATCATCGTAGATATTTGGATGTTTTCTCTCATTCAGTCTACCCAATGATTCTGGGTTGTACGGATAATTATCCTGATTTTACATACAGCTAGTGCTCGACTTACGACCACAGTTGGGACCGCGGACCAGTCGTAACACGATTTGGTCATAAGTTGAGTAGGCTATATGTACAGTTGAAATGGCACGCGGAGATGGTAGTGCTGCTGGAAGCTGGTCCGCACTGTTGTACGCCCAGCTGGGCAACGTTTGCGCTGCCAGACGCGGAGCAGTTGTGGCTAGCGATTGTGGTCGTAAAGTCGAATGATCGTAAGTTGCATAGGTGGTAAGTCGATCAATAGTTGAGACTCAGAAGTGTTAAATAACTTGTTCTGGGTCACAGAAGAACTGGATGGCAGAGGTAGATTTCTAACTATGATCTTCTGATTCCCAAATCTGGTGAAAGCTGAAGAAGGGAGTATTCAAGATGTGTATTAGAAACAACTTTCCATCCCATAACTCCTCATCAGTGAAATATAGTATCTTGTGTGATAGTGAGTTCCTCCATTAATAGCAATATTAATAAAAAGTAGTCAAGAATACATCAACCAACCACTTATGGGTTATATCATAGAAAGAGCTTAAGCGTGTACTATTACCTGGATAACATATTACATTACTTCACTGTGTTTTCATATTACATAAATGAGTGCGTATGCTAGCTTTGATGATTTATTGGTGAAAATTGTTAGACAAAATATTTCATCATCATGCAAGATTTTAATAAAATACCCCCTTTCCCATCATAATAACGCCTAAATATGTAAAGTACATAAAAGGAAATGTATAAATTACAGTTTCATTCACTCATTTACTCAATATTTACTGAGTGACTACTATGTGCCAGAAACTATTCTAGGTATTAAGATATATCTGAAAACAAGACAGATAAGGTGATGGATTGATATACAGAGTGAGGAAAACATAGGAATACAAAATAACTGAGTTTTCTGGCTTGACAACTAAGTGAATGGAGTTAGCATTTACAGACGTGAAAGTCACGGGTAGGAAGAGACTGGATGTCGGTGGTGGTGAATAAAGAGTTAAATTTTGGACATATTATGTTTGAGATTCTGTGGTGGTTATGGATTTAATGCCTTTCAGCTCCAAATTGACCATTATAGCCTGCTCTGTGAAAATAGGTCTGGACCTTTTAATATTTTTCCTCTCAACCGGCACGATGTTGTTTGGTCAATAGAGGGCACTGAGGAGACATTACTGGAGAAAGGAATTTTGCTTTCTGGTTCCTTTGTGCTCCTTGGGAGGCTCCTGCAGTACAGGTAGCTTCTGCTTCAGCATCTGCCTAGCTCCTGCAGTGTGAGCACCTTCCCTAGTGCTCAGCTCGGGAATTGCGGGCAGATTTCCTAGTGTCCATCTCCTACAGGGTGGACAGTTTCTCCAGCAGCCAGCTACTGGGGCAGTTGCACCTTTGGTGTCCTGTTCCTACAGTGTATTGCAAACATCATCCAAATGTTAGTCTCCCTTGGGGTGACACAGTGACAGTCTAGGAAAAACTTTGTGATGTGAGAGAAATGAAATAGGAAAAGAAGATGATATATACAAATGTTTTAATAAAATAAAACCTTATTTATTTAAATTGATTTCAAGAATTTGAGATTTTGAATATTTCTGATGAGTGAACAAGGTTTTCTTAACTATAATCCAGTTAAAAACTGAACATTTTGACGCAGGGTTTACTAAAGCCTGGTAGACTGATGGGAATTACTAGGAGAAACTTCCTTGCTCATTTAAATGAAGTACATAGCTAGTGTGACTGCTTCTTCTGTTGAGGTTCTCCATCTGCAACTGGAGGATGCTAATATGGTTTGGTTCAGTTTCTCCTCTGAAAACTCATCTTAAATTGCACTCCCATAATTCACATAAGTTGTGGGAGGGACCCAGTGGGAGATAATTGAATCATGAGTGTAGTTTTCTCCATACTGTTCTTGTAATATTGAATACATATCATGAGATCTAATGGTTTTATAAAGAGGAGCTCCCCTGCACAAGCTCTCTCTCTTTGCCTGCTGCCATCCACGTAAGACTCACCATGATTGTGAGTCTTCCCCAGCCGCATGGAACTGTAAGTGCATTAAACCTCTTACTTTTGTAAATTTCCCAGTTTCAGGTATGTCTTCATCAACAGCATGACAATGGACTAATACAGATGCCAAGCTAAGGCCCAAATGGTGGCATCGGGAAGAATCAGGTTGAAAAGAGAATCCTGTTCAACTCTTTTTCAACTATACAATCTGTAGTATCTAGATGATGTGATTGTGCCCATCTTTATTTGTTTTATTAAACATGAGAGTATTTCCTTAAGAATAGATAAAAAGGTCATTGGCACATTTTGGAAAGCTGTAGGGGGGGAATACAGTCAAAGTGGCTAGGGTGCTTCAGAAATTTGAGTTGGGTGCAGGAGCTTAGAGCTAAATACAGGTATAAGTCTTACTGGTAACCTATATTCTTTTATATTGATCTACCTAACTTATATTATGTGTTTTTTAAATATATATATACACACATATATATATATATATATATATATATATATATATGGAAATATATGATTATGTGTGGATATATACACATATATTTATATATAATATATAAAAATTATATATATTTATATTTATACACACACCACAGTCCTCTCACACAGACATACTGTGTTAGTTACTTATATATAAAAAAATATAAACAAAAACAAACACAAAAAAACAAAGGTCTACCTACATGTTTCCACTGCTTATTTTCTGGTTCTGGAATTGAGGTGGGTAATTCTGGAAGAGGTGTTGGAACAAGTGGTGGACAGAGGGCTGTGGGGATGACTTGGATGATGCTTTCCACTGAACAACTGATTTCTGGAGAATTCAAACCAGGTTTTCATTTGCCAATCACATCAACTTACAACTGTGAAAGATAATGCAAGCTGGGTTTCTAAGTCTCAGAATAATAGGGAAAGGGGAAAGATATAGTCTCTTTCAGAACTGAAATCTGTCACATAAAAGAGGTCTGGAATGAGGATATAAATACAGAAATCATTTGAATCAATGGATATGACTATGGGTGAGGTTAGATAGGACCCGATGGAGTCCTGAAGCACTAGAACCCTCAGACATGAAGGAGAGGAGGAGAAGCCAATAAAGCAAAACTGAGAACCAACTGACGGTGAAGGAAGAGAAGACTTGGAGAGTGTTGGTTCCTAGAAGACAAGTCAACAGTGCTATGCCAAGTTGTAGTGGAAGCTGAGGCCAAAGCAGAAGTATCCCATTGCATGTACATGCTTTGGATATACTTTGTAAATTGTTTATTTCTTTCCCAGAACATTGAAGCAGATGAAAAAAATTGATTTTGAAATGTCACATATATGAGCTTACTTCCACTGTGGCCAAGAAAGTGAAATTATTTTAACAATTTGGATATAAATATTTAAACGTTATATAATGTTATAACTTTTAGTAGACTTTATTTTTCAAGTTTTCAATATGTTTTAAATACTTGAATGTCCTGATAAAAATACTGATATGGTTTGGCTGTGTCCCCACACAAATCTCACCTTGAATTGTAATAATTCCCACATGTCAAGAGTGGATAATTAAATCATGGGGCAGTTTCCCCCATATTATTCTTGTGATGGTGAGTGAGTTTTCATAAGATCTCATAGTTTTTTAAGGGGGTCGCCCCTTTGCTCAGCACTTATTCATTCTCCTGCCACCCCGTGAAGAGATGCCTTCTGATATAATTGTAAGTTTCCTGAGCCCTCCCAAGCCATGCAGAACTGTGAGTCAATGAAACCCCTTTTGTTTATAAATTACTCAGTCTTGAGTATTTCTTCACAGCAGTGTGAAAATGGACTAATACAGTAAATTGGTACTGGGTAATGGGGTATTGCTGTAAAGATATCTAAAAAGGTGGATGCAACTTTGGAACTGGGTAAACAGGCAGAGGTTAGAACAGTTTGGAGGGCTCAGAAGTCAGAAAGATATGGGAAAGTTTGGAACTTTTTCGAGTCTTGTTGAATGATTTTGACCAAAATGTTGATAGTGATGGGGACAGTGAAGTCCAGCCTGAGGTTGTCTCAGATGGAGATGAGGATCTTGTTAGGAACAGGAATACAGGTCACTCTTGCTATGCTTTATCAAAGAGACAGGCAGCATTCTGTCTAGGGATCTGTGGAACACTGAACTTGAGAGAGATGATTTAGGGTATCTGGCAGAAGAAATTTCTAAGTGACAAAGTGTTCAAGAGGAAGCAGGGTGTAAGAGTTTGGAAAATTCGCAGGCAGTCTGACAGCGTGATAAAGAAAGAAAAACCCATTTTCTGGGGGGAAGTTCAAGCTGGCTGCAGAAATCTGCATAAGTAACTAGGAGCCACATGCTAATCACCAAGACAATGGGGAAAATGTCTCCAGGGCACATCCGAGATCTTTGCCATAGCACCTCTCATTATAGTCCCAGAGGGCTAGGAGGGAAAAACGGTTTCCTGGGCTAGGTCCAGGGCCCCCTACTGTCTGTAGCTTCAGGACTTGGTGCCCTGTGTCCCCGCCACTCCAGCCATGGCTAAAAAGGGCCAAAGTACGGGGTTGTGACTTCAGAGGGTACAAGCCCAAGCCTTGCCAGCTTCCAGGTGGTGCCGGTTCTGCAAATGTGCATAAACAAGAATTGAGGTTTGGGAGCCTCCACCTGGATTCCAGAAGATGTATGGAAACGCCCAAATGTCTGGGCAGAAGTCTACTTCAGGGGTGGATCCCTCATGGAGAACTTCTGCTACGGCAATGTGGAAGGAAAATGTGGGGTCAGAGCCCCCACATAAAGTCACCACTGGGGCATGGCCTAGTGGAGCTGTGGGAAGATGACCACCATCCTCCAAACCCCAGAATGGTAGAACCACTGGCAACTTGTGCCCTGTGCCTGAAAAAGCCATAGACACTCATTCTTAGCCCATGAAAGTAGTCAGCAGATGTTTCTGCATGGGGCTGTACCCTGCACAGCCACAGGGGTGGAGCTTCCAAGATCATGGGAAACCACCTCTTGCATCAGCATGACCTGGATGTGAGACATGGATGTGAAAGAGGTCATTTTGGAACTTCAAGGTTTAATGGCTACCCTATTGGATTTCAGATTTGCATGGGACCTGTAGCCCCTTTGTTTTGGCTAATGTCTCCCATTTGGAACAGGTGTATTTTCCCAATGTCTGTACCTCTCCACTGTATCTAGGAAGTAACTAACTTACTTTGTATTTTACACGCTGATAGGCAGAAAGGACCTGCTTATCTCAGATAAGACTTTGGACTTGGATATTTGGGTTAATGCTGGACTAAGTTAAGCGTTTGGGGGAACTACTGGAAGGGCATGATTGTGTTTTGAAATGTGAGAACATGAGATTTGGGAGAGGCCAGATATGGAATGATATGGTTTGGTTCTGTGTCACCACCCAAGTCTCACTTTGAAGTGTACTAATCCCATATATCAAGGGTGGGACAGGTGGAGATAATTGAATCACCCGGGTGGTTTTTCTCATACTGTTCTCATGATAGTGAATAAATTCTCATGAGATATAGTCATTTTATAAGAGGCTTCCCCCTACATGGGGCTCTCATTCTCTCTCCTGTCACTTTGTGAAAAGGCGCCTACTGCCATGATTATAATTTTCCTGAGGCCTCCCAAGCCATGTGGAACTGTGGGGCAATTAAACCTCTTTTCTTTATAAATTACCCAGTCTCTGGTGCTTCTTCATAGCAGCATGAAAGTGGACTAATACAAATACATTAAAAGATATAAACACAAAAAAATACACACACACACACAAACACACACACACACACACACACACACACACACATATATATATATACAGGGGTACATGCAAGGGGCCTCAGGCTCCATATCTCCATTAAGGCTTAGCCCAGCACTGTGAAATATCATCTTGATTTAAAATTTTGATGTTTGGCTTGTCATAAATATTTTAATTGATTTCAACTCTTTCAAATATTACATCAAGGTATTATTTATAGTGATTACTGGGTTTCTGGCATGCCCCTTAAATTTTGTGCCTGACTCAAGTGAAGCACCCAATATTTTCCCCAATCCAATCCTCATGAATGAATACAGTGTTACAAGGAAGAGGGAAGCAATCCACCGGGCCAGATGCTACTGAATGGTCAAGTAAGCTGGGGATAGAGATTTGACCACTGGGGTTCGGCAACTTGAAGGTCATTGGTGATCTTGGCAAGAACAGTTTTTATTGGAGTGCTGGAGGTGAAATCCTGACAAGAGTGGCTTCAAGCCGGTGTTAAAATGTACCAGTGGGATTTTCATTATGGAAGTGGCTGACTGATGACATGAGAGACCAATGCCATTGAAAGAAGAATTTCATTACTTACAGTTCTTGAGAGAAGTAGCCTACCACATCATGCAGGGAACTCATGCATGCCACATAGAAAATCCTAAGGTTTAGTCAGGAGGCAGAAGCAGGAAGAGAAGAGCTGTTGTTGTGCTTTACAGACCGGGGAAAGAGTGTAGGGTTTTTCAGTACTAATAATATCAGAGCGTTCTAGGCTATAAAGGTGGCATCTACTTTTCTATTACCTGGTTCTGGGTGATTTAGGACAGGATAAATATTCGCTTGGTGTGTGAGAGTTACATAAGGGAGGTGGTCGAGGATATGGACTTGGGATTGCTTAGAGGGTTTGTAATATGATTTTCACACACTCATGAAAGCTGGATAGCAAGGGAGATGGAAACCACTTGGGCCATTAATTTGGCCCTGTGATTAATGAACATCAGGTAGATGAATACAGAAACTAAGAAGACACAGAACAAAGTCAAACAGGTTGGTAAGGAAGACCAGAAGCAAAAATGTTTTCATCTTTGCTTGTTTATTTGCTGTTTGTTTCAGTCTGGCCTGGTTTATTTTTGAACTAGTTAAATAGCCAAGATTTTCTTATATTTTTCACTAGATATGTTGAAACATATAAATGAAAATACCTACTGAACTGACATTTCTTGTGAAATATGCAATACAGTGCTATCTGTTCACAATATTAACATGAGGAAGAAGGCTTCCCTGAATTAAACACAGAAATCAAATAAACTTGAGATAAAGTATTACTTCCTGTTGATATTTTATAACACTTAATTTACCTTTAGAAATGTCAAATGATCTTTCTGTCTTTATTTAGCATGTCCTCCCTGCTTTCCTTCAACATGACTCCTCTCTTGCCCTCTTAGAATTTCTCAACACAATGTAATAACTCAACCACAGTGAGAAAGTTTCAGCAAGCCACTGCATGACAGCAAATGCATAGTATTTCTCAAGACAACTGAAATTAAGGATCACAAAATATATAGTCTTGATAATCATAACAACCATAACTACCAGAATTCTTATGTGGTACAGGAATTTGCATCTCACCAGTTCATGGATTCCTTTAGTGATTTAACCCATAGACAAAAAAGTTAAAGTTGGAAGAGGAAAAAAACTCTGGAAGAGCCATTAGCGATCATGCACCCAAGTGTTTCATGTAAATTCTCAGAGATCTACAAATGTATTCTGAAGATTCATGTAGTAGTGATGGCTATTGTGTCTGTTTCAATTTCTATTTTTAAAAATTCACTGACTGTAAAATAATTGTTTGGTTTTCCTTTAAAAATATATATCAAATGGGCATATAGTAGTTGCTCAGATAGATGAGATTGCTCCCAATGCATTTTTATAATCATCAGCTGACTTCAGGGTTTTGATTGGTACCTAATAGAAACTTCTTTTATCCTTATCACGTGCCTTAGTTCATTCAAGCTACTGTAACAAAAACCAGAGGCTGGGTAGCTTATAAAAAATAGAAAATTATTCCTCACAGATCTGGAGGCTGAAAAGTCCAAGATCAAAGTTCTGGACAATGTGGTGTCTGGTGAGGGCCCACTTCCTCATAGACTATGTCCTTACATAGTGGAAGGAGCAAACAAGCTCCTTCGGACGTCTTCTATAAGGATACTAATTATGTTCCAATAGCTCCTCCTCCAAATACTCTCACACTGAGTATTAGGTTTCAACATATAAATTTTGGGAGTACATAAACACTCAGACCATTGCATCATGTATGTTTAATTTTCACCTTTAATAGACGAAATTAAAGGCAGAAAATATTGGGAACACCAATGATAATATACAGCAAGTGACAGAAAAGTACAGAAGTGATAATTTTTGTAATTTGCCTTCAGTGATATGTGACTTATCACTCATTAACGTTTTTATATAATACATTACCCTATCTCTAAGACTTCAAAAGCCAATCTTGGGAAGAGGCGATATAATGAATATATAATTTGTCTATTCATTTGTAAGTAATAAAAGCTATAGAGAGACAGAAAGCATCATTTGTGGAGAAGTTCTTTCAAATAGCTGCCTGAAATTCTTCCTTTTATGTCAATATTTAGCAACTGAACCACATTGTAAAAATAAACAAATTGTTAACTACAGAGAACGAGCTTTTCAAACATCTGTATTTATCAATCAGCAATCTAGACATGTTTAAATGATTTAATTCATTGGTCTAGCAAATCGCAAAACAGGGAGAAAGCTGCAAAATTCTTTTGCAGAAGAATTTGTTTTGACAGGCAAAGGAGCTACTATAGCTCTCTGGTGACAATTTGGTAAAGCAATTCGATATGATACCCTTTTCTATAACACATTATTTCAAAGTACACATTATATGAAGGCAATTGCTGAATTCATTATTATAAGAAGCATGAATTAAAACTACCTATTATGTTTCATAATCAGATGAGGTGATGATCCTAATTTAGTTATTGTAACATGTATTCAGTCCCGAAACCAAACATGATATAATACGTGTTTTGGAAGTTATATGTCAACAGAGACAGGGGGAAAAGGCTGGGAAATTATAGTTTAGCCTACTCACCTCACTTTACATCAGGAAGAAAGGAGTCTTAGAGAAGGGAAGAAACTTGTCCAAATCCATATAGTAAGCTAGAGCAGAGGAGAATAAGAACTGAGGTTTTCTGCCCCCAGGCCCATGCTGGCCCCACTGCACCCTCTTGTATCCCAGAGGGTCTTTAAGGGTGCTCATTCTAAACAATGTTCCTAATAACATCAGTGAATAAATTAGATAATCTCACTAACAGAATTACTTCACATACTGATAGCTCCTTTTAGTCCTGGTATGAGTATATGGGGAAAAAAAGGAATGTACTAATTTGTTCTCACACTGCTATTAAGAAATACCTGGGACTGGGTAATATATAAGAAAATAAGTTTACTTGGCTCACAGTTTTGTAGATTGTACAGGAATAATGGCAGCTTCTGCTTCTGGGGAGGCCTCAGGAAATTTAGAATCATGGCAGAAGGTGAAGGAGGACACAGTACTTCACTTCACTGTAGCACAAGGAAGAGAAAGAGCAGGTAGGTGCTTCACACTTTAGAAAAAACAGACCTCATGATAATTCACTCACTATCACAAGAACAGTCCTTATGATGGTGTTAAACCATTCATAAGAAACTTCTCCCATGATCTAATCACTCTCACCAGATCACACCTCAAACATTGGGGATTACAATTAAACATTTGGGTAGGGACACAGAGATTTGGGTGGGGACACAAAGGTTTGGACGGGGACACAGATTCAAATCATATCAGGAAAGATGGTGGCTAGGGATGGGCAGACCAGAAGCAAGCCAATAAAGACAAGCAGTTAAAAAGTCTATTGTTAGTATCCACATATAAAGCAATAAGAGCCCAATGAAATGACAGCATGAGTGGAAAAGGGAAAATTCTGGAGGCAAAGTTGAAAATGTGACAGGATTTAGTGACCATTTGCATGCTGTTGAAAGGATTCCACATGTCCTTATTTAGATATATGAGAGCGTAACTGAGCATAACTGTGTGTGTGGTGTGTGTGTGTGTGTGTGTGTGTGTGTGTGTGAGTGTGTGTACAAATAATGGGAGTGAGTTGAGGTTTGAATCCCAAGGGAAATGTGTATCAGATGTTGTTGATGATATTCAACCCTACCACTTATCACTTTTTTTCTCAGGGATTGCAGGACTGGAAACTAAATTTCCCAGACTTCCTTGCCATCAATGTTCTATGATATTTGGAAGGCAAAATATAAGAAAAAGCAGGAGCAGATGGCAGATGTGAGACTTGCAGTGCCCCTGAGCCATCTCTTTTTATGCTGCAGGCTGCTGAGAACGTCGCTGACCATTTCTTACCATTGTTATATTTCCTCACGTCCTCATCTTTCCTGATCTTTGCTCCTTCCTAGAATTTTGTAAGTATAAAATTCCTTGGATTATATCCCCCTGCTAAAATACCTAGAGGGGTTCTGTATTTCTAACTAAATCATGATTGACATAGGCCCTTCCTACTCAAAATGTGGTTCCTGGGAATGCAACATCAGCATCTCACGGGAGCTTTTAAAAACACAGAATCTCAGGCCCCACCCCAGACCAACTGAGTTAGAATCTGCATTTTAAGCAGATCTCTGGGTGATCAGTATGTGGATTCAAGTTTAAGAGGCCTTGCTGTAGAGCAATTCGAGGGATAGGAGGTCAGCTTTTGGAGAAGAGTTTCAGTGGGTTGATGGGAAAAGAGAAGACAAGTTATAGGAAGAAAGCCATAAATGGGAGGTCAAAAAATTGAGGCAATAAATAGACATCACTGTTTAGAATAATGTATACATAAAGTATAAATTATGTTATCTGCAAAACAGAGATAGTTTAACTTCATCTCTTTCTATTTCTATACCCTTTCTTTCTTTCTTGTTTCTGATTGCCCTGGCCAGAACCTCTAATACTGTATTGAATAGGAGTGGTAAGAAGGCATCATTGTCTTGTGCCAGTTTTCAAGCAAAACACTGCTCAAAGAAATCAGAGATGGTAAAAACAAATGGAAAAACATTCCATACTCATAGATAGGAAGAATCAATATGGTTAAAATGGCCATACTGCCCAAAGCAATTTATATTCAATGCTATTCCTATCAAATTTCCAATGACATTCTTCACAGAACTAGAACAAACTATTTTAAAATTTATATGTACCAAAAAAAGAGTTCAAATAGCCAAGGCAATCCTAAGGAAAAAAAAAAAAGCTGAAGGCATCAGGCTACCCAACTTCAAACTATACTACAGACTACAGTACCAAAATAGAAGGTACGGGCACAAAAGCAGACCAATTGAATAGAATAGAGAGCTCAGAAAAAAAGACCACACACTTATAACCATTTGATCTTCAACAGAGTTGACAAAAACAAGCAATGAGGAAAGGTATTCCCATTCAATCAATGGTGCTGGGATAAAGAGTCTGCCATATGCTGAAGATTCAAATTGGACCCTTTCTTTACACCACATACAGAAATTAACTCAAGATGAATTAAAGACTTTAGCGTAAAACCCAAAACTATAATCAACCCTGAAACACCACCTAGGCAATAATATTCTAAACATAGGAACAAGCAAAGATTTCATGATGAAAACACCAAAAGTAATCACAATAAAGCAAAAATGATAAATGGGATCTAGTTAAGCTAAAGATATTCTACACAACAAAGGAATCTACCAACACAGTGAACAGAACCTGAAGAATAGTAGACAATTTTTGCTAACTATGCATCTGACAAAAGTCTGTTATTTAGCATCTATAGGAACTTAAACAAATTTACAACAGAAAAATAACCCCATTAAAAAGTGGGCAAAAGACATGAACATTTTTGAAAAGAAGGCATACATGTGGCCAACAAATCATATGGGAAAAGCTCAATATCACTGATCATGTCTCTGCATGCAAATCAAAACCACAATGGCATACCTTCTCATACCATTTAGAATGCCTATAATTAAAAAGTCGAAAAATAACAGATGCTGGCACAGGTGAGGAGAAAAGGCAATAGTTATACACTGTTGGTGGGAGTGTAAATTAGTTCAACCATTGTGATACACAGTGTGGTGATTCTTCAAAGACTTAGAATCAGAGATACCATTCATTTCAGCAATCCCATTACTGGGTATTTACCCAAAGGAATATAAACCATTCTATTACAAGGACACATGCATGTGTATGTTCATTGCAGCACCACTCACAGTACTGAAGACATGAAATCAACCTAAATGCCTGTCAATGGTAGATTGAATAAAGAAGATGAAGTACATATACTCCACAGAATATGATATAGCCATAAAAAAGAATGAGATCATGCATTTTGCAAGGACTTGGATGGTGCCAGAGGCCATTAACATCAACAAACTAACACAAGAACAGAAAACCAAATACCACATTCTCACTTATACGTGGAAGCTAAATGGTGAGCACATATGGACACATAGAGGAGAACAACAGATCCTGGGGTATACCAGAGAGTAGAGGGTGGGAGGAGGAACAGGATCAGGAAAAATAACTAATGTGTACTAGCCTTAATAACTGAGTGAGAAAAATCATCTGTACAACAAACTCCCATGACATGAATTTATCTATATAACAAACATGCAAATGTAGCCCAGAACTTAAAATAAAAATTAAGTAAAAATAAATAAATAAAAGTTAATACAGCAATTAGTAAAGTCATGATGATCCTGAGATCTCATCCCTTTTGTTTTTAAAATCCTATTTTTTAATTTTCTAAAATGTATAGGTCTGTATCACTCTTGCCCAGAGTTGTTTTTTGTAAATATATTTGTTTGTTATTGTTTTTCTTCCCCACTGCATAGATTGACTCAAAGAAGAACAGATGAAATGTATTGAATAGCTGTTGTGGAATGATCAATTCTTCCCACAGCCTTTCTTGATCCATAGAAAGGTCTCAGCATTTCTCCATTTCTCACTTTCCCACTAAAAAATGAAAGAGCTACAGTTTGATCTCCACCTTTGACATATAGCAATTTAAACATCAAAGAGATTTTCGTAATGGGCTTCACACTTTTGAAGAAAAAAAAAAAGATTTCCCTTAGCTTTTTTGGCAACATAAAAATGTTGAATCAAAGTAGTCTAGATAAACCGCCTACAGAGCTCCTCCGCAAAATTCAGGTTTTTGGCTCAAAATACAATTTTACTGAGGTCAACTTGTTCCTTTAGAGAAACAATAACCCAATTTGTCTACTAAATTCACAAACAGAAAGCATATATTTCGATTATTAAAATTCCCCTAAAGCCCAACAATGGCGGAAGTAATATCTACTCATCTTCTAGGCCTGCATGCCAAATTGCTCTGTGGAAAGAGCTTGCTCTGTTCTCTTTTGGGTCATGTCAGACTGTCATGTGGCAACTGCCTCAAAGCTTTTATCTATTGCCTGGCTTCAGGGCAGAGACGTGAATATTTTTGTTAGATGCCGAGTGCAGCTTTGGAGTCAATGGGTAAAAGCCTTTGTATTCTGACTCATTCTTTCTCCACATAATAACACACACACACACACACACACACACACACACACACACACACACAAGCACAAAAGTACATATGTATATATCTAATATATATATAAGTAATATAAGGATGGCCTCAGAGAGGACATCTTAGGACAGTTTGAGGTGGACATTAATAAGAGTCATAGGCAGTACTTCCACCACAACCACTGCAGTTGGAGTCAACATCACCCTCACTCAGACAATTAAATATGCTTTTTAACTGGTCTCCCTGTTCCAACCCTTGCCCTCTTATAGCCTGCTCTCCCTCTGAGCAAAATACAAGATTCCCACATTGACCTATATGGCCCTGTGTGATCTGTTCTAGAACCTCAGTTCTTAATACTTTTCCCTGCTCACTTTACTCCAGGCCCTTGTCTCCTGTTCCTCAATAATGCCAAACATAGTCAAGCTCATAGTCTTCACCCTTACTCTTTCTTCTGCTTGGAACGGTCCTCCACATATCTGCATAGCCCAATTTCTTACATGCTTCAGGTCTATGGTAAATTGACACCTTATCAGTCTTATCAGTGAGGCTTTCCCTAAATATTGAGACTTTTCTATATGAAATATCAACACAGATGTGACACTCCCTTCTCCCCTTTTCCATTACATTATTTTTCCAAAGCACTTATCGCTAAGTGATATGTTACATTATTTACTTGTTCATTTACTTATTATATTTCTCCCTATTTGAGTACAGTATCAGCTCTCTGGAGACAGAGATGTTTTTACTGCTATATCTCACACCTAGGGCATAAAAAGTACTCACCAAATATTTGTTGAATTAATAAATGTATAAGTGAATAAATAGATACTGTTTAAAGACCTGATTAAGCACATGGGATTAACAATGAAGAAACCTAATGTAACTGAATTATAGGTCCTGGAACAAGGTGAAAAATAAAAGTGACTAAAATATGGTCACATACCAGGGCAGATGTGTTTGGAAGGTCTCAGAGACCACAGAGACATGCTACCTAGAAATTTCCTTATAGAATTACTACAAATAAAATTGGGAACCAGATATCAAGGGAGAAGTCAAAAGCTGAAAAAGAAACATGATAAATCAGAGGGTTGAGGAGGAGATATAAAAAATAACTTGGCAAATGAAACAGAAGAGAATGGCGTAAGGTGCTAGATGCTAGGTGGAGTAAGCCACGCAGCCCAGGTACTTTGAATCCAGCGGTCAGAGCAGAAGTAATAAGCAATGTACCAAGTCTACATTGGTGGATCAGGGTTAGACTCCAAAAATCCGGAGAAGGCAGGTGAATTTAGGCAGAAGCAGAACCCAAAATGAAAGCAGAATTTGACATCGCAGTCTTATTTGGGGAAACGCTTTAATGGGTAGAAAGCTGGAAGAGCAGGAGAACCAAGATCCAATTTTTAGTAGCCAATGTAGGCGAAAGAAATGCACAACCAAAGGAGTATCGTAAGGTTACTGTTCCCACTTGAGGCTGTCTGTCCTCTGGCCATTCCTGAAGCTCTCTAACAAGTCAGAAAAGGCCTGTTCTCCCAGTGGTGACTAGTTCTGTTACTATAAGAGGAAACATAAGCCACACATGAGAACTCCTGCGTCTTCACCACATCATTCCCCAACCTAGTATCTTCATTGCATACATAATCACGTACCCTTCCTTTCTTTCTGTTGCAAAAGAAAAAAACATCTGTACTTTTGTCAAAAGCTAATCCTTCTGCATATCATGTTGCTCTTTTATAAGAATTTTCTCTTTCTGTGGTAGACATAATTTTAAATGGCCCCTAAGATTCCTGCCCACTTTGTTTACATGCTCCGTATAATTTCCACCCCTTGAGTATGGGGGTAAGACCTGTGAATATGGTAAAGAGTGATGGGATAGCCACTCCTTGTGATTATCTTACAAGGTATAAGACTCTATTGTAGCAGACTGGAGAGATATTCTCCACTTGACCTTAAAGATGTAAGCTTCTATGCTGTGCAAGATCCATAGGACTAGTGTCTGAGAGTAGTCTCTAGAAGCTGAAAATTACCCCTTGCTGATGCCCAGTATGAAAATGAAGACCTCAGTCCTACAATTGCTATGACCTGGATGCAGATGAGATTGCAGCCCCAGGCCAACACCTGGATTTTAGGTTGTTGAAAGCAAGAGCCAAGAATCCATCAAACCGATGTCTGGATTCCTGACCCACAGACACTATAAAATGACAAATTGTGCTTTTTAAAGCTGCTAAGTTTGTGATAATGTATCGAGTATTAATAGAAAATGAATACAGATTTTGATATCTAAAAGTGAGGTGCTGTTGTAACAAACACGTATAGTGTGGGAGAAGCTTTCAAATTAGACAGCTGAAAAGTCAGGAAGAATGTTAAAAAAAATAATTGAGAAATCCTGTCACCTTGAACAGACTATTAGTAGAAAGATGGACTTTAGGGAGGGCTCAAAAGAAACTGAGGAAGACATTATTGGTAACTGGAGAAAGTGGAAATCTTGTTATATAGCGGTGGAAAGCTTAGCTGAATTATGTACTACAGTTTTATGGAAAATAGAAGTTGTAAAATGATAAACTTGGATATTTAACTAAGGAAATTTCCAAGCAAAACATTAAAGATGCAGGCTAGTTTCTTCTGGCTTCTTATAGTAAAACGCAAGAGGAAAAATAAATTGAGGCAAGAACTGCTAAACAAATATACCTTCCCTCATCTATATTATCAATGTCTTTTTTTGAGAATGATTCCTTTTCAGCTTAAACATCTTTCCTTGATAAAATAGCTCCCTCCAGCTTCTAACCAATTGCTTTCCTTCCCTTCACAGCAGTTTCCCAAATTTCTACTCATGCTATGTTCATATTCTCACCTCACATGTTTTCTTCAACACGCTCCACTCTTTTCTGTCCCATCGCACCATAAAATCTGCCTTCACAAAGGGTGTCAGTAACTTTCCGGTTGTATGTTTATCATTTTACTTGACTTAGCATTATTCAGTAAAGTTAATCCACTCCCTTCTGTGTAAAACATCCTTCTTACTCAACTTCTGTGGACTTGACAATCTCATGCTTACGCCCCTACTTTGATGACTACTGGTTTTTTTTTCTTTCTTTTTCTATTATTGGTTCAGTGTTCTGTTGTTTGTTCCTCGGTATTTTTCCTAACTAAACTCTCTTTTTAAGTAATTCTTCTAGTTTCATAACTTTAAGACCAAATTTTGCCCTTGAATACCATACTCCAACTGTGTTTTTGATCTCTCCATCTGGATGTTTCTCAATATGTTTCATGGTCTCAGAAAGGAGTATCTTAAGATTAATGTCCAAAATAGCACTTACAACTTCTTCCTCAAGGTCACTCCTCTTTCAGTCAATAGCACCTCTATTCACACAATTGCTAAAGCCAGAAGCCTTGGAATTATCTCTGATTTCTCTGTGTCCCTTTTCGCACCTTCGGTTACTCATGAGGTACTGTAGATTATCCCTTGAACCCCATACCAAGTCTGTTCATCTCCACTATCGCCATTGTTTTATTTGCACTCTTATCTTCCCTCCATGCTCCACAAAGCAGCAGAGTGAGTCTTCTCATATGTAAATCTCATGTCACTCCCCTGCTCGAAACTTTTGGAAGACTTCCCATTGCTCCTAGAAAAAAATTTCAAAGCCTATAGGACCCTGCATTGCATGGGCCCTGGCTGCCAGTCTGTATTCACACACCATTCTTCTCTTAGCTCGCTCAGCTACACTGGATTCTCTTGCTTTCGGGAATGTATCAAGCTCCTGATCTGGGCTATACTCTCTGTGAGAAATCCTCTTCCACACCACTCGCTCTTAACCTATCCCTCACCTAATCATGTACCAAATCTCAATCAAAATGTCATGGTCTCAGAAAGGCCTCCATTAGCTCCCAAACAAGATACTATCTGCCTGCTATCATTTTTTTGTGCTTCCAATTATATTTTCTCAGTGGTACTGTTTCATTGTACCACTGTACATTTTAACTGTGAAAATATTTGAATGATGTCTATCTCCGCTATTAGACCATAAATTCAGCAAAGGGTGGGACTGTCTCTGACATCACTATAATTGTGATATCTTACAGTGTGTGACGCACAGTAAGTACTCAGTAAATGTTTGTTAAATACATTGCTAGAGTTGTCAAGAAACACAAAAAGCTACATCCTTTAAGTGGTTATAATAATCCAAACTAATGCTCAGGAGGATTTCTATCCTTTTCCAGCCCATAATCTCCAGATGAGTTTAACAACGGTTAATTATTTATAATAGCCCTTCTTGGACATTAGCAAAAAGGCAGAATGGAAGGTCCAGTCCCCAAACCTCCACTACAACATCAATTTTAAGAACCACCTACAGATAGGAATACTTTTATGGAAGCCCGAGGTTCAGCTGAGAGGTCCCAGCATACCACTGGAATGAAAAATCTGAGAATATATTTATGCATTGAGGAGTATAAGAAAAAAAGTTTCACTTTACCACCATTACCCCTACCCAAAAGTGGCACAGCTCAGTGACAAGAGAGGTACCCCTCAGCCCACAATTGATCCCACGAAGGAAAAAGAGACCACAGTTAGCAAGCGCCCAGCTCCCCTGGCTGCAGATGTGGCCCAGGAGACACAAAACTGCCCCACACTACCCAAAACACTAAGGGTATTGGCATGATTGTATTATCTGGGGACAGCTAGGAACAGAGAAAAGGGACAGAGGTTGACAGAAGCCTTCACATGGATCTCAACAACTAGCTAAAGATCGTACTGACCAGCTTGCACACTCCACCAGGAGCCTCACCCATGAGCCATGTGGGGTGCACACCTGCACATTTACTCCCGAAACTGATACATATATCTCACACTCCACCCCTGCCATAGGCAATGCCCTGAATTCCACCTCAGACCACATACACATTCCCTTACAGGTAGCATATGCAAACATCATCAAGTGGTGCATGAAGTCCCCATACACAGCAAACAGGTATCAGCAGTTGGCTCAATTCTGCTAGATTGGGAAAAGATGTACAACCTTGAACACGTCAAGGTATTGCTCTAGAGAAAATAAAAGAAAGTCTCTTGGCACCCAACCTGGCTTAGCAGGACTGATGGAAGGCACACAATTCTAAGACTTTCTCATGCAAAAGGGTACCATTATGAGGCCAGAATTATCCTATTAACAAAGCCAGACAAACATATTACAAGAAAATAAAATTAGAGGTCAATAACTCAGATGAACAGAATTATAAAATAAGGCCTAGAATTGGATACTTCAGTAGGGTGATTATAGTTTACAAAAATCTATTGTGTTTTTCAAAATAGCTAGAAGAGTAGAATTGCAGTGGTTCTAGCATAAAGAGACAAATATTTAAGGTGATGGGTATCCTAAGTAGATTTATTTGATATTTACAAATTATGTGAATATATTAACTTATCACATGAACCCCAAAACTATGTATATCTATTATGCATCAACAACAAAATCTTAAGTACAATACTAGTATACCAAATTCAACAGTATCTTAGAAGAGTCATTCATCATGATCAACTGGGATTTATCCCAGGGATTTAAAGACAGCTGAACATATGCAAATCTATAGATGTGATATACCACAATTATGGTAAAAAGGTAAAAATAAATGATCATCTCAATACATACAGAAAAAACATTTTGCCAAAATTAAATAAAATATTTTAACAAAAACAACTCCAAACAATTTTTTTATAGAAGGGACTTACCTTAACAGGATAAAGCCCGTATATAACAAGCCCACAGCTAAAGTCATATTTAATGGTGAAAAGCTAAAATTTTGCCTCTAAGATCAGGAACAAGATCCAGATGCTCAAGGTCACCACTTTTTGCAACAGATCAATTATGCAAGCAAAATAAATAAAAGGCATCCAAATTGAGAAGGAAAAAGTAAAATTGTCTTTGTTTACAAAAGAGAGGATCTTATAAATGAAAAATTCCAAAAACTCTACCAAAACACTGTTAAAACTAGCACATGAATTCAGTAAGACTGTAGCATACAAAATCAACATACTAAAATCAGTTGTGTTCCATACACTATCAGTGTACTCTCCAAAAAAAGAAATCAAGTAAATAATCCAATTACAATAGCATTAAAAAGAATACTTAGGAATAAATGTAACAGGGACCTATATACTTAAAACTATAAAATATTGACAAAATGAATTAAAGATGACACATATAAATGGTAAGATATCCTGTGTTTATAGATTAGATTAGTATTTTTAAAATTCTATATTACCAATAACAATCTAGAGATTAAATAAAATCCCTTTAAAAATTCCAGTGGCGTTTTTCACAGACATAGGAAAGAAAATCTTAAAATCTTATAAAACCACAAAGAACTCAGATTAGCCAAAGCAATTTTCAACAAAAAGAACAAAGGTGGAGAGATCATACTTTCTGCTTTTGAATTATATTACGAAGTTATAGTAATCAAAATAGCATTCATGGTACACGACTAAAAACAGACACATACACAATGGAACAGATTTGAGAGCTCAGAAATAAACACACCTCAGATATAAACACAGTCAACTAATCTTTGAAAAGGTGGCCAAGAATACACAATGGGGAAATGATAATCCCTTCAACAAATGGTATTGGGAAAACTGCATATCCATAGACAAAATAATGAATTTGATCCGATATCTTACAAAACACACACACACACACACACACACACACACACACACACACACACACACACAAATTAACTCAAAATGAATTTAAACACTTAAAAACGTAAGACCTGAAACCATAAAAGTTTTAGAAGAAAGCATAGTAGAAAAGTTCCTTGACATTGTTCTTGGCAATGATTTTTTGGAAGTGACACCTAGAGTATAGGCAACAAAAGCAAATGTAAAAGTAGAATGACAATAAACTATAAAGCTTAGGCACAGCAGAATAAACAATCCACAAAATGAAAAGACAACCTACGGAATGGGAGAATTTGCAATGCATATGATATAGTCTGAATGTTTGAACCCCCTAAATTTATATATTAAAGCCCTACCACACAAAGTGATGGTATTAGGAGAAGGAGACTTTGAAAAGAAATTATTGTTAAATGGTATTATGTGGATGATGCCCTCATGAATGGGATTCGTGTCCTTAAGAGTCACAGGAAAGCTTGCCTCCTCTCTATGTTCTTTGCCATGTGAGGATAAAGGAGAAATAGTCTACAACCCAGAAGAGGGCCCTCATAAGAGCTCAGTCATGTTTTCACCCTGGCTTTTGACTTCCAGCCCCCAGATATCTAACAAATAAATGTGTGTTGTTTTTGTTGTTTATCAGCTATGGTTATGGTATTTTGTATAGAAGCTTGAGCTAAGACACCACATATCTGATAAAGGGTAATTTCCAAAATATATAAGGAACTCCTATAACTCAAGGGCTAAATAATAATAATGACACAATTACAAAATTAGCAAATGAACAAAGGATCTGAATAAACATTTCTCCAAAGAAGACATACAAATGCCCAACAGGTATATAAAACGATGCTCAATATCACTACTCATCAAGCAAATGCAAATTAAACCACAAGTAAATATCACCTCACATCTGTTAGGATAACCATTATTAGAACAACAAAAGATAAAAGTTTGCAATAATTCGGAGAAATGTGATCCTGGTACACTGGTCTTGGCAATGTAAATTGGTACAGTCATTGTGGAAAACAGTTTGACGATTCCTCAAAAACTTTAAAATACAACTAATTATAACCCAGCAATCCCACATTGAGATATTTATTCACAGGAATTGAAATCGGGATCTCAAAGAAATATCTGCATCCACATGTTCATCATGGCATTATTCACAATAGCCAAGATGTGAAAACAATATGTCTTGACAGATGAACAGATTTTAAAAATATGTTCTATACATAAATAGAATATTTTTCAGCCTTAAAAATGAAGAGATAATCCTGATATTTGCCACAGTATGATGGACCTTGGGAAAGAATGTTAAGTGAAATAAGCCAGGCACAGACACACAAATACTGCATGATCTTACTTATATTTGGAATCTAGGATAATCAAACTCATAGAAACAGAGAAGAGAATAGTGGTTGCCAGGGACTAGGGGAGGGGGAAGTCAGAGGGTGATGGTCAAAGGGTACAATGCTTCCGTGGTACGAGATGAATATGTTCTGTAGATCTACTATAAATCATAGTGTATATAGCTACCAGTACTCTATAATATACTTAGAATTTTCAAAGAGAGCATATCTGATGTTAAGAATCCTTACCACAAAAAGTAATTATAATACAGGATGTGGGAGGAATCTTTGGGAGCTGATGGATGTATCTAGGGCCTTTATCGTGGTGATGATTTCATGAGTGTGTACTTATGGGATTGTATAAATTAAATATGTACAGCTGTTTACATGTCAAACACATATTAATAAAGTGTTTTTTCGAACAGGCCTTTTTGTCCTCATTATAATTGACACCTGTGTAAAATTTTGTTCAGCTGATTAGGGCGCCCACACATGCTATAGAATAGGCAACTCTTCCCTCTGGTGATCTAAATCTTAACACGTATGTTTTCACAATCATACATTTCCCAGAATGCACTTAGCACGTATTAACAAAGGGTAAAAATATCCACCCTGAGTTGTAGCCGTATTTAATTTATCTATGCCTGAATCTGCTCATATCAAGATGCAGGAAGAAGCAGGAAGGAGTCAATATGCTAATGTCATGGTAGTTTTTGTTCTAATTTATGCTCACTTAGCCACTTCTAGGGAATGTATATAAGTGTGTATGTATGCATGTTATGGACTATACATATAGCTTAATCTCATATAGTTCCTTTTCTACTGGTACTGGAGATTATAAGAATCATATAACAAAGGGAATCTTTTGTCATATGATTCTTATAATCTGTGACATGGGGAATCTTTTGTCATATGATTCTCATAATTTGTGACAAAGGGAATCTTTTGTCATATGATTTTCTCTGATCTCAGGCTAATACTGTAGCTAGCTCACTCTAATATAATGTAAAAACTGGTAAATACTGTATGTACATATTTATAAAATGGGGAAAATATAATTGTATCTTTTATGTTTTGTGACTCCAACATTTTTGCAAAGTCTATGTAGCTGCCCCAATTTTATTAGTATTAATTAGGCAATTTGACATTAATAGAGAAGGCACTTTTCTTAAAATTACACAAAGGCAAGGCAGCAACATTTTGCAAAACAAAACAAAATGGTTTTCAGAGATTTTTAGTGAATTCAGATTTTCTTTAATGCTGCCTTATGAACAAGGCTTCCAGTCAGCCTCCGGAAGGCTATTCAAATAGCAGTGACTGGCACAGAAGGTGAGAAGACAAGAAGTTTTACCTGCCAGGATGCTTTCAGTTGCTGTGACAACCAGACTAGAGAAACTGGATGTAATCTAACACAAAGATTTCCCACTCCAGAACCTCCCACTTTCCCAGTAAGAGGTATATGTGAATGACTCTTGCTCATTTCATGCTGGGAAATGTCCACTGGAGCTGCCTGCAAACTTCTGCGCTCCTCTGAAAACTATTGCCTCTGCATCACTGCTGAAGTCAGTGCTGCAACAATCAGAAAGGTAAGTTCCTCTACCCGCTGCCACTCAACCCAAACCTTCTCAGTCACTGGTGATCTTGCTCCACACCCAACATTGGCTTTATCGCTTTCACTGAAATATTTGCCTTAAAAAAACGAGTATGCCTATGACCAAAGCTGAGAACATACTAAAGATAAAGGTTTTATCTAGTTGTAGATGGTGGTTGTATTCTTTTAAATTTTTTTTCATAATTTTAGCATATTATTTTCTGAATAAAACAATTTAAATATTATGCAATTCCTATTTTTGCCCCGATGATATCGGGACAAATATCCTTATATGCATTTACTCCTGAGAAATACTATCTGGAATGCTATGTGAAGTCAGGTTGCTAGCACTGTAACTTCACATGCCACAGTTTGTTAAGAACCTCTAAAAGCTTTATGCATGACCATTGGATGACTATTCAATTTCTTTTGCTGTGGAAACACAGAATGAAAGAAAGAAGAAAAAATACAAGAGTTAATTGTTGATCTAGGCTTTAGTCATAGGCATACTCAAAGCTTAGCCTCAGCCAAGGGCAAAGTTTAAATAATATGTCTTCAGAGCCCCTCGCCTTATACATCTTCCATGATTTCTTGGTAGCACCTAAAAGTTATATATATTTTAACATCCCCCTTGTCCATCAAATCCTTTTCACATTTTCTTAGGAGTTTAGTCATGGCAATAATTCAATACGTAGTAATGGATTAATAACAGAATTTGTACTGTCTATACAATATCGTAACTCAGGTAAAATGCCTTTCAGTAGTGACTGTTTAGTTAGAAAAGAAAGGTTGAGTAGTTATAACAATACATATTATATCATACAGCTGCTTAATGCACTTCTAGTTAAATGTAAAATCACCGAAGAGCTTCATTATCATTCCTCATCAGGCAATCAGAGAGCCTTCCCCATCCTTCATCTTACTCTTTATTTCGAGCATTTCCAAACAATGATTCAAATGTTCACAGACAATAAGCCAGAGAAGATGAGGGAATTTAGTCAACCTCTCCCCTACTAGAACCAATCAAACTATCTTTTCCAGTTCTGCAACAAACACATAGTTTGCCAAACAGAACTGAACCTCTCTGAGCATCAGTTTCATTATGCAGGAAGAAGTTGTGATTAGTAGAAATGATATATGCAAAGTTGCTAATTACAGACCTGGTTTTCAGTAGGCAATCAGTACATTGTAACTAATTTTATTTTCCTTATAGTCTGCATCCTGTACTAGCATAGCATACACTACAAAAAACTGGCACAGACTCGACAAGGAACACATATCCAAACTGAATTAAAGCCACAACCAGAGTCTGTAATGAGAAATAGACCCTCAGTAAGTGTTTACAAACATTTGAAGATGTTTCTGACACTGGCGATCAGGCCCTGGACGAGGGCAAAGCAAGTGATGTACCCAGCCACAAAATTTAAGGAGACATTCACTTTTGTGTGTCAATCCCACATGTGCATGATCCTGAGAATGGATGCTTCCTTAAATGCCATGCCATGGACTCTACTTACCTCACTCTAGTCTAGGCCCTGTCTGACTTCTACCTCCTTTTCCTTTCCTTTTGGAGGGAGTGGGAGAGAGTGTTGTACACCATGTGAAGTCTCCTGGGGAGTCGCACCAGCCACCAAGAGAACACCCTGGCCTGAGTTGTTAGTGATCACAGGAAAATGTGGAGCCAGGGAACAATTATGGAAGAGAACAGTTACAGAAGAGAAAGACCACAAGTCACGGTGGCCCACTACTGTGTTCAGCATCTTTTAGTAACATATAACAGAGTGTTCTCTTGTAAAGAGGGGCGGTTATCTTGAAGGAAGATCTGTCTTTTGGCAGAAGTACCTGTACCAAGGGAAATAGGCTAAGACATGTATTTTAGTTGCCTCTGGCATAAAGATTATTAAAGTAATACCCCTAACGAGGTTAATAATTAAGAAGTCTTAAAATATTCACAGTTCTGCTAAGACTAATCTGTGAGTGTTACATTTTATAAAAACCTTTCAAATCCATTCTACTAATATTCATCACAACTCAGACAAGTGGCGACCTAAGTACAGATGCTCCTTTGCTTCTAATAAGGTCATGTCCCGATAAACATGGCATAAGTTGAAAATACAGTAAGTTGACAATGGACATTTTGTAGACATGATGAAATGCAAAACTAAACATGGTATCAGAAAAATGCTGGCAACCAGTACACTGGAGAGTATGGGTTGTTTACCTTTGTGATTGCATGGCTGACTGGGACCAGTGGCTTGCTGCCTCTGCAGAGCACCTTGAGAGAGTATCACATTGTATATCACTGGCCCAGGAAAAGATCAGAATTCTAAATTTCAAGTATACTTTCTACTGAATGAATATCGCTTTTGCACCATTGTGAAGTCTAACCTCCTAAGTCAGGGAAGTCTGCGCTATTATTTCCATTTTACAAAAGGAGCACCCTGGAGGCAGAGAGTGGGCTACTCCTTTGGTAACAGTCAAAGCCTTGCTGGGGAAAACACAACTTTTCAGGAGGGATCATAGAAACACGGTAAGAGTTTGAATCAGACCTTGTTTTGGATTTGGGATCCACCATTATTAGCTGTAGAGCCTTAGGCAGCTAATTTCACCCTTCCTTGCTTCCTATTTCCATATCTATAACTGTTTAGAAACACATCTAGCACATAGTAAGTCCTCAACAAATGCTATGCTCTTTTCCTCTTCATATATAGTATTGTGCTGATTCCTGGTCTCTCTTATTCAGATATTTTCATGAGCGCTTTTTGGATTACTTCTTCTCTGTATGCAGTGGTCAGTTTTTCCAACCTAAAGACGCATGACAAAGAAAGGTCTTTTGTTCATTAAACAAATCATTTCACAGAGCTAAATGGGATGGAGGCTGGGGAGCAGAGCTTCAATGAAGACAGAGGCAGGTTGTTATTCTTATTGGAAATAAATCAATGCATGAATCAGAGCAGTGCAGCTCAGAGACTAGGGTAAGAAGCATTTTTAGAACTGTCACTTTAAAAATATGTTCCCTCCTGCCTTGCGGCTCTCTCAGTGGGCAGATTTTAAAATAGAAACAAGTAACTTTAATTAGGCTCTAATTAGCCCCACAAGTTTGGTGAGCTAGGAGAGTTTATTTTAGAGAAAAAATATAATAACAGAAGGAGGATTTTCCAGGCGCTACAACTTTAATTACAACCCCAAACACCTCAAGCATGCTTACTGGGCCAATTAAATCAGCAGGACAATAGCAAAGCTAATGCACTATGCTAGACCAAGTTATGATGATGCTTTCTACTTGAGTTTGTTTCCGAAGTAATTTGAGGAGCAGATAACTTACAATGCTTGCTTAAACAGAAGCAGGAGGTCTTTAAACTGTTGTTAATATTCAATTAACTGGGATCTTGAAGAAGATGGGGATTCTCTAAATCAGTGCTGCTCAACTGCAACACGTTTATGTTTCCCTCTTCCTGTTTGCTTTTACCCATCGCCTAAGTTGGAGCCCCTTGGTTCTTCTCTCTCCCATTCTCCTTTGAGCCTTGTTAGGACATTTAGATAAGTACCAGATTCCAGAGTGAGACCAGAGAGAAACACTGCCCTAGATGCCTTTCTCTCATTGTCTGGTGTATCAGTAGAGGGAGCCCACAGTGGATTTCCTCTGAACAAAGAAAGAAAGCAGTTTGAGGAAAAGCACTGCATCTTCCAGTACCAGTTACACACCTAGGAAAGGGAAGAGTGAGGAAAGAGGCCTTGCATTTTCTTGATCACATTTGAGAGAATGATGAGGGTAAATACCCATGTCCTAACTAGTGAGTCAATCTCGATCAGGATTAAAACAAGAAGTCTATGCAGTTAGGGAAATGCTTTTCATTCCTTCTCAGAAATGTGTTTTCCATATCATGTGGGAGAAATAGAACACTCATAGTCAATGAATGACCAGTTGGTTCCTGTCCACATTGACAAATCTAGTGAAATAAAACCACTACGGCAAGTTAATGTTCTCATTTTAAATGATGAATTTGACGTGAATAACATAACTATCAATGTGTGGGTGGCCACATATGCAATCGCTAAATACTGAACACATTGAATGATTTCTATTTTTTCCAAATTTTCCATGGCATTGTCTGTTGATCTAAATCTGGTATTTGGCTGGGTGCACTGGCTCATGCCTGCAGTCCCAGCAATTTGGGAGGCTGAGGTCGGTGGATCACTTGAGCTCAGTAGTTCGAGACCAGCCTGGCAAATATGGTGAAACCCCATCTCTACTAAAAACACAAAAATTAGCTGGCTGTGGTGGTGGGTGACTGTAATCCCAGCTACTTGTGAGGCTGAGGCAGGAGAATCACTTGAATCCAGGAGGCGAAGGTTGCAGTGAGCTGAGATCGCATCACTGCACTCCAGCCTGGGTGACACAGTGAGACTCTGTCTCTAAATAAATAAATAAGTAATGAATAATGCTGTTTGAATTCATTCATTTATCTAAGAAACAATTATGTGCCAAAAGTGTGGCACTGGGCGAGATTCTGAAGTTACAGAAAGGAATAAAGTGGGGTATCTCCGCTTGAAAAGGCATGCTGCCTAGAAAGAGTGAAATGCAGGACAATAGAGTCAGAGAAGAATAAGAAAAAGCTGCCCATAAAGAAAAAGGAGATGCTTAGCCAATGTTGAACCTTTGAAAATTGGCACTTCAATTTAATAAAGAACCAAACCAATGTTATTCAAAACCATCAGGTCTATTAGGTTCCATTTGACATCAACAAACTAAAACAACCCTTGGATAAACACATAAAAAGGTAACTTCCTCCACCTTTCAACTTGCCAAAGGAAAACGCCCCAAGACCAGTGACCTCATCAGCGCATTTACTGTGATCAGTACTCTCAGGTCTCTTCTGCCTACAGGAAAGCCTGACAGTCTCACAGTGTTCTTTCTCTCGTTCTGGACCACTTCTCTTTCCTCCCAAACAATTACAGGGTTCCTACCGAACAGTCTCACTCTCTTACAAATACTTTGTGAAAAGGCATCCCATTTTTTCTATTTGGTTCTCCAGCATTAATAAATAATGCCTCTAGTCTGACAATACCAAAAGTTATAACTTTAATAATAAGACTAAAAATAATAACCAGCAGTTAATAAGCACGTACTATGTGCCAAACACTGTCCTAACAGATTTACATTTGATTATAAATTTAGAGTTTATTTAATGTTTAAAACAACCCTCTAAAATAGACACTACAATTTTCTCCTCTTTCCATATAAGGAAACTGAAGCTATAAGAAGTAATCTCATCCAAAATAAAAAGTGGTGGAGCCAAGATTCTAATTCAGAAGGTCTAAACCCACAGCACACCTATGCTCTCAATAGTACAGTTGGTACTACACAGAGGTGGATCATAAAGGTTACTGGTGCTAATATTTGTACCAAGGGCCCTGCTGCCTGATGTTATGTACTGAAGGCAGTAACATCACAACCACTACCGCTGATGTCACTGTTGGGTGTAATGAAATACTGCTATCATCATCATAACCAAGCTGAATGAACCCCTCCCAATATCCCTCATTAAAGCAAAACATTGACTTTTTATAGAGCTCTTTTTAATGTATTACATTTCTGGATACCCCATCTTTCCAGAAGAATAAGGTATTAATTCATAGGAGCTGTGTCAGAGGATGGAATGGTAGACACTGTTCTCTTGAGCCACTGGCCTATGGCTTTTGAACCAACTACCTTATCTCAAATCTTACTTGTCCAAAGGGGAGTTTTCTCTCAGAGAGCTTCTCAAACTTCCTATAAATACTTCTTGGTGAATCCCCATAATCACGCTCCAGACAGTACAGGTGCTGTGGCCTCTAGAAGCAAAATGGGTCTCCCATCATTCTAAAATTTGGTTTAATGTTGAGACTGAGAAAGCCATACACAGACACACACACACACACACACACACACACACACACTCACACACACACACAAACAGTATGAAAAGGCTTATTACCTACACTACTCTAAACAGAGTACGGTAGCTGCCCAAGATGTTCTGAAAAGGGCTTGAGAAAACAGGAAAAGGAGACTGGTTTGAGCCTGTGTGCTTTTAACTACTCACTGGAACCAAAAGAGGGAGCACTCAGGCTTTCTTATGATGAAAATGGGGCATACTGGGATTTGAAACTCATCAGCAACCAAACATCCAAAATGGAATCGGACTCCTTATTACAACAGATATGTCTCAATCTCAGAATGAAACAGAACTTAGACTCAAGTTAGAAGCACTCTTCTGCTCAAGTTCACACAATTACTTTGCTGACGGAAAGCCAGAAGACCATACCTCCACCAACATGTTCCCCAAAATCTGATCTATAAAAAGGTACAACTTGATGTATTTGTTATCATAATGATCATTTATATTTCAGATGCTTGGGATCAGAATTATCAAATTCATAACATTTGGTGCTTTGTATCATTTGATATTTTGTAGATGTAAATTTCTATTTTTTCCCATTAATGATAGAAATTCCCTTGACTTCCAACTTTGAAAGTCTCCCTCCACACTTCTTTCCCCTTGCCACCTGCCAACCTCTAACCACTATAATTTTATTTATACATTATGTAGGTTGACACTATTTATATTCAATTTTGTTAACATCATTTTTCTGTGCTTTGACACAAGGATGACACTAAAAGATTAATTAGCAGCATTTGTGTTATTATAACTCAGTATTATAAGATGCAGAGTCAAGCCATGAGGTATGATTGAATTTTCTTCTCTCTGATTCCAACCTCTTACCCACTGTGACACTCAAGAGCAGTCATATCAAAAGTGAACCCTAATATAAACTATGGACTTCGGGTGATGACAATAAGTAAGTTCATCAATTGTAACAAATGTAAAAGTAAAAGTCAATTTTCAAAAAAACAAAGAACATTTACACAGGTTTTCCTTTCTTACATTCAAAATTACGCCATAGGTTAGCTAGTTTCATATTGGAATAACATGTCTTTACATTTTTTGTTTGTATATTTTTTGAACCTCGAGATTTCCTCTCCTTATTTCTTGTCGGGAAAGGAAGTTATATACAGTATCTTCTTCATCACATTCTAATGCCTTCCAATTCTTACTTGTTCTTTTGATTTTATTTATCTTTTTTCTTGAATCCCTCTAATCTCCTGAATTGACTGTTTGATTTTCAGAACATGCTTCTTACACAACTCTTCTTTATTCTGAAGTTTGGAGTTTTCTATTTCTATTCTAGTTTGGTTTGGTTTGGTTTTTTTGCCTTTTGGATTTTTGTTTTTGTCTTAATCACACACTCACATTCTTGCTTCATCTCCCTCTATTGTAAGAAATCCTTATTTTCCGTGAAGCCCTTCTTCCCAAAACCCTCCATTTTCCTGATTCTATCTGGACTGATTGCTCTAAATGTCTACTGCACATCTCAAATCTTGAGACTGCTATTCATTCCTCTCAAGAATTAGAGCCATTGATTTTGTGTACTCATTCCCTTTCTTTGTTTACCTTCTTGATTTTACAGCTTAAACTCCTAAATAATTTTCCTAAGAAAGAGAGCAGGCAAAGTGAATTTTTCTGAGTCCATGCATATGTGAAAAATGCTTATATTCTTCACTCACACTTAATTAAAACCTTGACTGGGGTGGTAGAGACTATTAGTAGTCTCCTAGTATCTCTTCTCCCTTCTTCAATAGTAATAAAATATTTAGCTGGTCACATGTCTGTCCAGAATAAAGACATTGCCCAGGTTCCTTTGTAAGTAAGTATGTGTGGTCAATAAAATATGAGAATCAGTGTAACATGGTAGCTTCCCAGAATTACCCATAAGAGACACCTCATGCGATCCATTTAAACTAGTCTGTGTCAATTCTTTCAGATGCGGCGTGGAACGTGAAGGTTACTACCTGCATAACACAATTAAGCTTGGGTCTCTGAGCTGAATGTCATACCAGCTCGAAATGCTTACCAGAACTTTTGCATAAGAAAGAAACTTTGAACTTATTCATGCCAATGTTATTCTGGGGTTTCTGGCATAACTACAGGTAATTTCAGATGAAACAGATTGAGTATAGAAACTTATGGTAAAATAATTTTCACAAAGTATACACAAAGCATTATTTTACCGATTTCTCCTACCCAGTGTTATGGATATAAAAAAACAGTTTTCATTATTTATATGTAGCCTGTATTTTGTTTTTGTTTTTGTTTTTTTTTTTCTCTCAGAGATCCAAAGAAGTTATCTGAGGTTCTAAAATTCACAGTGGGTCTTTTTGTCATTCTTTCTAATTTGTGCTCGTTAGGCCCTTTCAATTTCAAAACTCACCTCTCCATTCAGCTATGAGATTCTTGTTTTATTTTCAAGCTCACTTCTTCCTCTTTTTTTGTCTGTTCTCTGTTGCTAAAAAGATCTTTTTTCTACTAGCTGGATGCTAGACGTCCTGAGTTGAGCCTCTGAGCTTCATACTGCTTTCATAATTTACATTTTCATATTTTTTATGTACAATCCTTCCGCTGAATTCTAAATACAACAATCATTTTGTAATTTCCAAGAGTTCTTCTTTCATATTCCCTAATTGTTCATAGTCTTCTCTTTTCGTGTAATTATGCAACTTCATCTTGAACCGTTGTGTATTTGTTTTCTACTATTAAAAGAAATACTTCAGCCAAATTAAATTTAAAGGAGTTTAACTGAGTAATAAATGATTCACAATCGGGCAGCCCCCAGAATCACAGCAGATTCACAGAGGCTGCAGCGCCGCCACGGTATGGAAGAAGATTTATGGACAGCAAAAGGAAAGTGATGAACAGAAAACAAAAGTGAGGTACAGAAATGACTGGGTTGGTTACAGCTTGGCATTTGCCTTATTTGAACATGGTTTAAACAGTTGACTGTTTTTGATTGGCCAAAACTCAGTGATTGGCATAGGTGTGGATATGGTCAGTTTATACCTCCACTTGTTATATTTCATGATGTACAGAAAAAACTTTAGGCCAAACTTCAATATGTAAGCAGACAGCTTTAGGATAAACTTGATTTAACGCTACAAATATATATATTAATACCCCAAGCTTAGCGGTTTAAAACAACAAACATTTATTATCTCCAAATGTTCATGTGCCAGATATCCAGGGGCCACTTAGATGTGTGGTTCTAGCTCAGGATCTTTCACAAAAATGCAATGAAGATGTCCACCAAAGCTTCAGTCATCTGACTGAAAATTATTTCCAAGCTCACACACGATTATTGGCAAGATTCAGAAGCTGTGCTTCCAAGCTCACTCATGTTACTGCTGACAAGGCTCAGTCCTCTCCACGTGGAGCCCTTCGCAAAACATAGATAACTGCCTTTTTACTTTTCAAGGATGCTCCAAGACGTGGCAGCTGGCTTTCCCTAGAGGAGAAAGCATTAAGAAGGAGAGAGGAAAGGAGAGAGAGAGAGAACCCAATACGGAAGCTCTAGTCCCTTAGTATTTTTACAGTCTAGTATCTGAAGGGACATCCTATTACTTCTGTCATATTCTAATTGCTCAGTAGAGATAATTCACTAAGTACAGGTCACATTCAAGGTGAGAGAAATGAAGGGGAAGAGTATCAGAAATTCTGTGGACATATTTTCAAAACTATCATAGTCTCTAGGTTGCTAATTAGTTTGCTTTTTAGGCTCTTTCATGATCTCTAAATTCCCTCTGTTTCTTTCTAAGTTCTGCTTTCATCTTTACCTTCCTTGGCCAAGCTGCAGGCTTTCTTCAAATATATAGAAACTCTTAGTTGTTCACTGAAATAACATAATGAGAAAATGTGAGGGTTGACTGGGCTTACATGTGGGTAGATTTGGGACTGGTAGGTTTTAGGGTGAGTAATCAGAGAACTGATTGGTTCCTCATTCTAAAATGAAGAGGGCTTTATGTGGAGACATGATCCCTAAACTACCTGCCTCAGTTCTCCCCTTACTATTAGTTCCGAGGTTTTAGGAAAGTTTCTGTCAAAATACTTGCTTGGAGGTAAATGCCTGGCCACAAACTGTATAAAGGTAGGAAAGGGGAATGAAGAGATTAATTCATCTATTTATAGACTTTCAATTAATCACTCTCCTTTCAGATTTTCTGTGGCCCGTGCCATTTCCAGTTCTGGCCCGCTGGAGATGACAGTGCAGTGACTCAGCAATGAGCCCTTTTCCTCCCGTTTTCTGACATCAGACTGCTCTAGAGCTACAAAATTATTAAAACTAGAGTCAAGAACTTGTTGCCAATAACCTCTGTAATGTAAGCAAATAACTTTCCCATCCTTGTCTCATTTGGAAAATCAGAGGGATGGACTAGAAACTTAAAGTTTCTTTAAATAATGGTAATCCAGTTCAGTTAGGATTTGTAAGTCTGCTTACAGCTATATTTCATATATTTTCAAATAAAAAAAATCTAGTACCTGGTAAAAAAATTAAACTCAAGCTGAGAATATATAGGAGAGTTAAGAATAAGCTTCCAAAATGGATGCTTCTGTATTTTTTCAAGATGACAAATATTGCCAGAGTCCACCTACACTTGTTGATAGAACTCTGTGTGATGAGCATTGAGAAAAACAGAAAGGTTTTTTCCCCAAAGGAGCCCAGTTTTTAGAGCATTTCAGTCATGTAAAAAGAAAATGTGAAGCTGAGAAATACCATCATTTTCTCTTAGGGTATAGCTCGGACTCTAGACTTCAGAAGATTCTTCAAGAAGTAGTTCTGGGTAACCTACGTTGATGTTATTAGACACCAGTTTCTGAGAATTTATAGTTTGGATAACCTTTCTGGCTCCTGTTCTAATGCTTTGATTGACTTTCCTTTGCTAAAGTTCAAGAAGATATCCTGTATCCTATAAATCAGGAGTAATTAAAAATCTCCCAAGTATTTTTCTTCAAGATGGTAGATTAGAAGCAGTATTGGCATGCCTCTCCAACTTGGAAGGACAGAATACTGTGTAGAGATCCACACTGTGAACTTTTTTCCAAGAAGCAACACAGGAACTTAACAGGAAAACTGAGAGAATCCACAGACCCTTTGAAAGAAGTGGCAGCCTGCAGCTTACTCTGTGAGACAGGCAAAAAACTGTAAGTCCCAAGAGTGTAAGAAGGGGAGGGTCTGCCTCCAGAATACACATCCCCACTGGAGAATCTAAAAATCCAGGCCACATGAGAAGGCCTTAACCCTACCCAGAGCTGGAACTGATTCAGGGAGCAGCAAAAAATATAAAAGTAGAAGCAGCAGTGGGAAATGCCTTGCAGTCATTCTCAGTCAGTAGGGTAGACCAAGCGAAGTCATTTCTTAATGTATCTCACAGAGGCCATGGGGAGGTGAGCCAACTAGCTCAGGGAGGGGTCATAGGGTGAAAGAAGCTCCCAACTGAATTTTGTATTCTAATTTCAAGTGGAGATGAACTCCTTCGACCAGAACTGGGGTGAAGGGTGGGAAGGGGGTGTAGGTGAGAAGTATGCTGCAGACACATGCACAGGAGCTGGGCACCCAGCCTTGTGGCCTTGCAAGGCAGATGGGGAAGGTCATGGCCTGAAAGTAGTGGTTGTTGTCTATGCAGGGAAAGCTTACGGCATGGGGCAGGTCAGAATTCTATGTGCACACTGCCTGGATCTTAATCCAGTGATGTTAGCAGAGCAAAGCAGGCGTGCTATCTGCCTTGCTAACTACGTGGAGCTGAGTGAGGCTCACTGCCACTTTCTACTTCCCACTCCCTTGGAAAACTCTCCTGTGCAGCAGAGGCCATTATACTCCCCTCTGGAACATGACCTCAGCAGCCTGAAAACCGCTCCTTACCCTCACAGAGTCCACAGCTTGCCCCTCTCAAGAAGAGTCAGCGTGCAGACCCACCTTACGCTGCCCTCTACCTGGCTGTGTCCCTCTACCTTTCCTGGTAGCTTAACACAAAGGTCAGAAACCTGGGAGCTTTATAGCACAGCCCATTGTCAGAGAAACCAGAATACTCCCCCCTGGGCAACTTAGGACAAGTACAGATCCCACTGTTATTAATACTACCACAGCTGGTGCTCTTTTGCAAGCAGCACCTTCTGGCTGCAGGCCAATGGACACCATTCATTACAGCGTCTCTAGGTAGAATAACACTGCACTCAGGAAAAAGAAAATGGCTACATGACCTCAGCTATTACCACTGCCTGCAACATCCTGGTTAACCAGGGTCCTGAATCTGTCCATGTGACAAATTCACTACAATTAAAACCAGCATTCAAAAAAGCCAGCACACTAAGCTTATCTATAACCAAGGATTCTCACAAAGTCTATATCAGTCAGTCCCCTGCTACCTCCATCAGAGCCATGCAGTTACTCACTGCTGAGAAACTTGAAGACAGGTCACATCACCAGATTCCTTGCAGATATTCCTCAGCACCAGCCCAGGTTGTGGCATCCCCACTTTATGGCTAGACCCAGAAGAGCAATAGAAATCAGTGTAGTCTGGCTCACAGAAACTTCTACTTCTAGGGGAAGGGAAAGAGCACAAAATCAAGGGAACAAACCATGGAACAAAAGAATCTGGACAGCAGGCATTGAGTCCTGGACCTTTCCACTGATGGGAAGTTTTTTACAGCAGAGACACAATTGTAATATTGGGTGCAGCACGTGGTCTGTACTCTAACCCAACCGCCAGGCAGCCTTTGTGCTCATGAATGGTCTCGGAGAAGGGGTCCTTTTCTCCCCCTTGTCCACCACTGCAAACACAACTGGGGATTTTCCATGGGAGCTCAGCATGGATACACCTATGGACAGCTTTTCTGGAACAATTTAGGGTAATTGCATCTTCATAGAAGAAGGTCTGCCCACGTTCAGGTTTCCTTAAGAGGTAGAGTCACAATTCCTCTCTACTTATAAGATCAATATTCTTTCAAATGAAAAGAGGTGCCTGTAGGATCTGAATAGAAGAACACTGGGACAGAAGTTAGACTGGGAAGTGGGTACCTTTCCTACTGCTCAGGCATGGGGACTGAGGTGGTTCCTACCCTTCACCCTGACGATACCTCAGTGCATCTAACTGACAGTTCCCCCAGGCACCCTCATCAAGGCTGAGACTTTTACCCACCATTGGGTATTGTATTTACCCAACTGTTTTTGCTACAACTGACGCCTAACCAGGGATACCTCTCCTGCTGGCCTGAAGCCTGAATGATCAACCCAGTAAATAAAATATTGGGAAACAATTAAATAAAGAAGTGTACAACAGAGGTGAATATGTTTCAAGAGATTCTTGCCATTACAATCAGATAGGAAACAGTGAACTTGCCCACACATCAAGTACAAAACTACTTCAGTCAGCATCTAAGAAAGCCAGCACACAAAGATTTGCTATAAACAAGGAACTCATACGGAGCCTTTACACCAAAGAGCATCAAAAATCAAATTAGGGAATAATAAACTATAAACATTAAAGTCACATCCATAAGAGGAAATTTTTTAAAATCACATTCAAATCAAAAATAAATTCAAGACCAATTTCAATAAATAGTCTACCCAAATGAGGAGGAATTAGAAAAGTAATTCTGGTAATATGACAAAACAGGGTTCTATAACACCCCCAAAAGATCACACTAGCTACCTAGCAATGGATCCAAACCAAGAGGATATCTTTGAAATACAAAATAAAGAATTCAGGGGGCCGGACGCGGTGGCTCAAGCCTATAATCCCAGCACTTTGGGAGGCTGAGGCGGGTGGATCACGAGGCCAAGAGATCGAGACCCTCCTGGTCAACATGGTGAAACCCCGTCTCTACTAAAAATACAAAAAATTAGCTGGGCATGGTGGCGCGTGCCTGTAGTCCCAGCTACTCAGGAGGCTGAGGCAGGAGAATTG